>NW_028157175.1:0-37830 GCF_964263955.1 Coregonus lavaretus | reverse complement strand
CCATCCCTCCATCCTATCCATCTCTCCATCCTCTCCATCTCTCCATCCTCTCCATCCCTCTCCATCTCTCCATCCCTCCATCCTCTCCATCTCTCCATCCTCTCCATCCTCTCCATCCCTCTCCATCTCTCCATCCCTCCATCCTCTCCATCCTCTCCATCCTCTACATCCTCTCCATCCCTCCCATCCTCTCCATCCTCTCCATCTCTCCATCCTCTCCATCCTCTCCATCCCTCCATCCTCTCCATCCCTCTCCATCCTCTCCATCCTCTCCATCCCTCTCCATCTCTCCATCCCTCCATCCCTCCATCCTCTCCATCCTCTCCATCCCTCCATCCTCTCCATCCTCTCCATCCCTCCATCCTCTCCATCCTCTCCATCCTCTCCATCCTCTCCATCCCTCTCCATCTCTCCATCCCTCCATCCCTCCATCCTCTCCATCCTCTCCATCCTCCATCCTCTCCATCCTCTCCATCCCTCTCCATCTCTCCATCCCTCCATCCCTCCATCTCTCCATCCCTCTCCAGGACATGTTAGGTGACGCCACCTTTGCCCTCCCCTACTGGAACTTTGCCATTGGCGGCAGTGAGTGTGACGTGTGTACTGACGACCTCTTGGGAGCCAGGTCTGCCTTCGATATGAACAGCCTCAGCCCCAACTCTGTCTTCTCCCAGTGGAGGGTGATCTGTGAGAGTGTAGAGGACTACGACACTCTGGGAACCATCTGTAACAGTGAGCATGATATGTCCTAACACCTTGTAAACACTACAACACTCTGGGAACCATCTGTAACAGTGAGCATGATATGTCCTAACACCTTGTAAACACTACAACACTCTGGGAACCATCTGTAACAGTGAGCATGATATGTCCTAACACCTTGTAAACACTACGACACTCTGGGAACCATCTGTAACAGTGAGCATGATATGTCCTAACACCTTGTAGACACTACAACACTCTGGGAACCATCTGTGACAGTGATGACAACCAGAGTATTATTACTAACCCTGTGCTATGGAAACCGAGCATGCTTTTTTAGTCCAGTACTAGGGTTGATCTGGGGCAGAGAAACGGACAGTTACTAACCCAAGACTGATCTGGGGCAGAGAAACTGACAGTTACTAACCCAAGACTGATCTGGGGCAGAGAAACTGACAGTTACTAACCCAAGACTGATCTGGGGCAGAGAAACTGACAGTTACTAACCCAAGACTGATCTGGGGCAGAGAAACTGACAGTAACTAACCCAAGACTGATCTGGGGCAGAGAAACTGACAGTTACTAACCCAAGACTGATCTGGGGCAAAGAAACTGACAGTTACTAACCCAAGACTGATCTGGGGCAGAGAAACTGACAGTTACTAACCCAAGACTGATCTGGGGCAGAGAAACTGACAGTTACTAACCCAAGACTGATCTGGGGCAGAGAAACTGACAGTTACTAACCCAAGACTGATCTGGGGCAGAGAAACTGACAGTTACTAACCCAAGACTGATCTGGGGCAGGGAAAGTGACAGTTACTAACCCAAGACTGATCTGGGGCAGAGAAACTGACAGTAACTAACCCAAGACTGATCTGGGGCAGAGAAACTGACAGTAACTAACCCAAGACTGATCTGGGGCAGGGAAAGTGACAGTAACTAACCCAAGACTGATCTGGGGCAGGGAAAGTGACAGTAACACTAACCCAAGACTGATCTGGGGCAGGGAAAGTGACAGTAACTAACCCAAGACTGATCTGGGGCAGGGAAAGTGACAGTAACTAACCCAAGACTGATCTGGGGCAGGGAAAGTGACAGTAACTAACCCAAGACTGATCTGGGGCAGGGAAAGTGACAGTAACACTAACCCAAGACTGATCTGGGGCAGGGAAAGTGACAGTAACTAACCCAAGACTGATCTGGGGCAGGGAAAGTGACAGTAACTAACCCAAGACTGATCTGGGGCAGGGAAAGTGACAGTAACTAACCCAAGACTGATCTGGGGCAGGGAAAGTGACAGTAACTAACCCAAGAATGATCTGGGGCAGGGAAAGTGACAGTAACTAACCCAAGACTGATCTGGGGCAGGGAAAGTGACAGTAACTAACCCAAGACTGTGCCACTCTGGATAGTGGGAACCATCTGTAACAGTGATTTTGGTTGGACCTGAGAATTAGTACTGGCTAGTGATTTCTCTGGGCTTTGGAAGGAATTATAACTAACACACAATGAACAAAAGGGTCCTGAAGGTCTGAAGTAAGGAATCAGTATTATAATATGCTTTCACATGACTCCAGATTAGGAGATTAGTCTGGTTGGTATGCATAATCTGGGCCAGATTACAACACTCACTTCCTCCTACTTTTGTCTCAGTAAATGTCCTACAATTTCCTAGGGATTCAAAATTGCATCAATTGGGAGAATTGAGTCAGAATTGTGACCTGACAGAACATGAGAGGAGTGAGGGTGTGTGACCTGACAGAACATGAGAGGAGTGAGGGTGTGTGACCTGACAGAACATATGAGAGGAGTGAGGGTGTGTGACCTGACAGAACATGAGAGGAGTGAGGGTGTGTGACCTGACAGAACATGAGAGGAGTGAGGGTGTGTGACCTGACAGAACATGAGAGGAGTGAGGGTGTGTGACCTGACAGAACATGAGAGGAGTGAGGGTGTGTGACCTGACAGAACATGAGAGGAGTGAGGGTGTGTGACCTGACAGAACATGAGAGGAGTGAGGGTGTGTGACCTGACAGAACATGAGAGGAGTGAGGGTGTGTGACCTGACAGAACATGAGAGGAGTGAGGGTGTGTGACCTGACAGAACATGAGAGGAGTGAGGGTGTGTGACCTGACAGAACATGAGAGGAGTGAGGGTGTGTGACCTGACAGAACATGAGAGGAGTGAGGGTGTGTGATATCTAGTCGTTGTCCAGAGTCTGTCTACTAGATGATCCTCTTAACCTCAGTATACAGGGAACAACACCTTATAAGGGGGGATGGTTTACTTATTATGGTCATGTGATTTCCTAATATGGGCATTATTAGGCTTAGGAGGAAGAAGTCTGCCAGTCTATTGGTTCTCTTTGATCAAGAGGAATTACACTCAAATAGACAGATAGACAGCACACAGCTATGCAGTATCTCCTCGTGTGTGTGTGTGTGTGAGAGAGAGAGAGAGAGAGAGAGAGAGAGAGAGAGAGAGAGAGAGAGAGAGATTTTCCTGACCTGTGACCACATGACCTAACCAGGGGGAAAACTCTGAAAACGTCTTTGTAATCCTTGATTTGATTCCTCCATTCCTTGCCTCCCTCTCAAAGCTCATTGGAGGAAAGGATCCAATCAAGGTCCTTCCCCTTCGAGCCCCTCCTCCAGTGAGCTTTGAGAGGGAGGTGAGGACTGATGAAGGAAAGGGTTTAACGGCTAGCTAAAGCTACGTTTTCAGACAGAGCCAAGGAGTTTGGCTTTGCCCAAGGAAAAACACCCTATTCCATTTATAGTGCACTACTTTAGACCAGAGCCCCTTTATAGTGCACTACTTTAGACCAGAGCCCATTTATAGTGCACTACTTTAGACCAGAGCCCCTTTATAGTGCACTACTTTAGACCAGAGCCCCTTTATAGTGCACTACTTTAGACCAGAACCCCTTTATAGTGCACTACTTTAGACCAGAGCCCCTTTATAGTGCACTACTTTAGACCAGAGCCCCTTTATAGTGCACTACTTTAGACCAGAGCCCCTTTATAGTGCACTACTTTAGACCAGAGCCCATTTATAGTGCACTACTTTAGACCAGAGCCCCTTTATAGTGCACTACTTTAGACCAGAGCCCCTTTATAGTGCACTACTTTTGTCAACACTATGTAGGGAATAGGGTGCCATTTGAGATGCATCCATAGTAAACGTGGACGTTGACCAGTTGATCTGTGATCCCTAAGTTTAGAGACTAGTCCAATACTTTTTGACATGTGAACCCTCTGTGCCCTATAGATTCAGAGACGTGTGACCCCTAAACCCTAACCTATGACCCCTATAGATTCAGAGACCTGTGACCCCTAACCCCTAACCTATGACCCCTATAGATTCAGAGACCTGTGACCCCTAACCCCTAACCTATGACCCCTATAGATTCAGAGACCTGTGACCCCTAACCCCTAACCTATGACCCCTATAGATTCAGAGACCTGTGACCCCTAACCCCTAACCTATGACCCTATAGATTCAGAGACCTGTGACCCCTAACCCCTAACCTATGACCCTATAGATTCAGAGACCAGTCCCATCAGGAGGAACCCAGCAGGTAACGTGGCGCGTCCCATGGTGCAGAGGCTGCCTGAACCCCAGGATGTAGTGGACTGTCTGGACCTCAAAACCTTCGATACCCCCCCTTACTATTCCACCTCTTCAGAGAGCTTCAGGAACACCGTAGAGGGTGAGGATATAATAGATCCCATTTAGCAGACACTTTTATCCAAAGCGACTTACAGTTATGCATGCATACATTTTTCTCTCCTCCTCCTCTCCTCTCCTCCCTCTCTCTCCTCCCCTTCTCCTCCCTCCCGCTCTCCTCCCCTTCTCTCTCATCCTCCTCTCCTCTCCTCCCTCTCTCCTCCCCCTCTCTCTCCTCCTCCTCTCCTCCCTCTCTTTCCTCCCCTTCTCCTCTCCTCCCCTTCTCCTCCCTCCCTCTCCCCCTCTCTCTCCTCCTCCTCTCCTCTCCTCCCTCTCTCTCCTCCTCCTCTCCTCCCTCTCTCTCCTCCCCTTCACCTCCCCCTCTCTCTCCTCCTCCTCTCCTCCCTCTCTCTCCTCCCCTTCTCCTCCCCATGTCTCTCCTCTCCTCTCCTCTCCTCTCCTCTCCTCTCCTCTCCTCCCCCTCTCCTCTCCTCTCCTCTCCTCTCCTCTCCTCTCCTCTCCTCTCCTCTCCTCTCCTCTCCTCTCCTCTCCTCTCCTCCCTCCAGGCTACAGTGCCCCTCAGGGTGGCTATGACCCAGTGGTACGCAGCCTCCATAACTTGGCTCACCTGTTCCTCAACGGGACAGGAGGGCAGACACACCTGTCCCCCAACGACCCTATCTTTGTCCTGCTCCACACCTTCACTGATGCCATCTTTGATGAGTGGCTGAGCCGACACGCCCCAGGTACAGTATGTCACACCTGCAACCAATCACAGAACACAAACAATTAATTTAAACAGACCAATGGGAAAGCATCTGCAGACACACAGCTGTCAGCTCTAACATAACGTTCATGTGGTCCCCCAGGTGAGGCGGTGTACCCGGAGGAGAACGCTCCTATAGGTCACAACAGACAGTTCAACATGGTTCCCTTCTGGCCCCCCGTCACCAACGCTGAGATGTTCCTCACAGCCCCCGAGAACCTGGGATACACCTACGAGGTCACATGGCCCAGTGAGTCACACACACACACACAGAGAACCTGGGATACACCTACGAGGTCACACCCCCAGTGAGTCACACACACACAGAGAACCTGGGATACACCTACGAGGTCACACCCCCAGTGAGTCACACACACACAGAGAACCTGGGATACACCTACGAGGTCACACGGCCCAGTGAGTCATCCACAGATACTGTATGACCTTTGAACTCTACGGTCATCTTCCAAATAGCACCCTATTCCCTACATAGTGCACTACTTTTAACCAGAGTCCAGGGAATAGTGGCCTTTTGGGACGTAACTGTAGTCTGACAGTTAACTGTAATACTGATAACTCTAGTGCAGGGCTAGAGCAAAAGCCTACACTCCCAGCTGAGAGGAGGGTCAGGCTATCCACCCTGTGTGGGTCTACATAATGTAGATAACTGTTAATTTTGTTATTATTTATGGGGGTAGATCAGCTTTAATATTGCAGATAGATTGTGGGTTGCATCAATATAATTGTATGCATCATTTCCAATCCCCTATATATATATATGTTTTATTTTATTTATCAAACTGTTGCTTTGCTCTCTTACCCCACAGCTCGCCCCTACACCCTGTCCGAGATCATCACCATAGCGATCGTCGCCGTGGTGCTGGTGGCGGCGGTGGTGTCCGGCGTCATCGCGTGTGCCATGCGTGCCCGCTCGGCTGAGGGACTAGAGCCGTTGCTAGGGGAGACCTTCCGTCGCTACTCTGAGGATGACAGACGGAAGGACAAGAAGAGCCAGTCTGTAGTGTAGATACCAAGGGTACGTCTCAAACGGCACCCTGTCCCCTTTACAGTGCACTACTTTTGACCAGAACCCTATTGTTGCCATTCCCTATATAGTGCACTACTTTACCCTACGGTCCCTGGTCAAAAGCAGTGCACTATATTGAGGATAGGGTGCTATTTGAGATGCAGCCTAGACCAAGCCCTACCAGTGCCTAAACCATAACCCTATCTATAGTTTTTATTCCTTCTTCTAATAAAGTTGTACTGATTTTGAAAACCTGTGGCTGAGTGTTTTCATAATATTCAATACCCTTTGGCCCGTATCCACAAAGCGTCTCACCAGAGTATAAGACTCGGAGAGTTTTGTGGATACGGGCCCTGGATTAGTCACCTGATCAGGCACCTTTTATCCCCATACTGTAGTTAGTGGTTCCTTCATAACAGTGTCCGGGGCGCCCTCATGTGGAGAATATACTGTACTGCGCTTCGCAGCGCCACTCATCAGACAGGCGTTGTAGCCGCTTGTCTACATCCAAGGCACTACGTTAACATGCTTTGTGTGACGGTAACGCATGGGGGCTATGGAAAATGTTTTTCAAATGAAAATAGGCCGCCTACTAATAAAAAAAACGAATACATTCCAATTGCCAGTGCCGATGTAGACCGCAGCGAGTAGGCCTAAAATCACTTGCGCATTTAGTTTAGAAAAACGCCAATTCTCCTCCTTTAACAACCCCATTCATGGACTAAAACATTCCCGTCTTAATATAACCTGTCTTTTCCGATTGATCTGTTTGTGTTCTTGATAGGCTACTATGTAACATCGCTATTTAGACCTACATCTAGGCAACAATGGATCTACTGTGACAGTCCAAGGTGCGTTTATGTTTTTAGCGTTCTTCTGCATTGTTACAGTTTACACATTCTACAACTCAGTAGAAAACCAAAAAAAACGCATCCTTGTTACTAACATGTGTTCGCAAGTTACTCGTGTTTTGTCGTTGTTTAGCTCGGTCTAACAAACATTTCAAACTCATGGTTATTTCCTGGTTCTGATCAGCCGTTTGCTTGGCCCATAGAGAGTAATAGAGGCCTCTAGTGGCCAAAAGGCCGTTATAGCATGGACAGCGCCATTGAGGGCTTCCACCATTTTAACGTAATCAACTGGGTGGGACTTCCAACTTCATTAGCTGATTCCTCCTGGTGACCCTGTGGAGTCATGTCTAACCGGGTCATAAGGAGGGATCAGCCAATCATGAATAAGGAAATGGACTACTTTGAAATAGAGATAGCCTCAATGGCGTTGCCCATGCTGTCGCAGATGCTATAGAGGCACAGATACAAAGATGAGTCCTCTATCTATCTCTATGGTTCGGCCAAAGAGCGTCCACCGCCACAGGTGCGCACTGTTATTGATTGGCGCGATGTCATTGGGGAAGTCGAGTTTTGCCTAATATTCAATTATGTTTATTATTAATATGATAATTATTGTGTATATTGATTTGATATGAAAGGTATAAAAACGTACTAGAATGTATAATATGACACCTTGTTTAAGCGCAATGGTGTCAGGCGGGGTAACTCGCCTCTAAAGGCAAGTCAGTCACGTGTTCACCCCCAGTTGAACACTCACCCCTCCAGCTTTGTGCTTCGTTCCCACGGTTAGAGGGCTGGCTGGCGGAATGACGTAACTTGACTTCCTATGGTTGGCACTGGCAGTCTGTAATTTCTAATATAGAAACGTATCACCTCCTCTTCCGCATTTAATGTGTGTATGCATTATCTTAATGTTTTTTTTTTTGTCATTTAGCAGACGCTCTTATCCAGAGCAACTTACAGGAGCAATTAGGGTTAAGTGCCTTGCTCAAGGGCACATCGACAGATTTCTCACCTAGTCGGCTCGGGGATTAGAACCAGCGACCTTTCGGTTACTGGCACTATGCTCTTAACCACTAAGCTACCTGCCGCCCCTGATAAACTTTCAAAAGTATGTTAACGCCAGATGACGTCGAGAGGGAAATCGAATGGTAAGGTTATGGCTCTTGTCTGTTGTTGCAGACAGGTCTCTGGCGGGTTATTAAGCACGGCTCGCAGCAGAAGCACACATTTGCATAATAGCCTACTGTAGACTATGACATTAAATAATGTTACCATTTACTATTATTAGGTGAAGAGTGTGTATTTCCTATGTAATGGATATTAACATCGGAACGGATCTGAGAGAGATGGAGAGAAAGATGGGTCGGAAGATTCCTTTTGCCATGGATGGACGGATCATGAAAGAGAATACAGATGGTGGAGACAAGTGGGACTCGCCTGGCCATGTGAAAGACATGTCCTACAAGATGAGTCTGCAGAGCAAGATGCAAGTCCTAAGACAAGAAATGGTTCGTATTTTATTTAACCTTTATTGTGTCTAAGTGTCTAGCCAAGTCCTGTAGAGTGTTTATCCAAGTCCTGTAGAGTGTCTATCCAAGTCCTGTAGAGTGTTTATCCAAGTCCTGTAGAGTGTTTATCCAAGTCCTGTAGAGTGTCTATCCAAGTCCTGTAGAGTGTTTATCCAAGTCCTGTAGAGTGTTTATCCAAGTCCTGTAGAGTGTTTATCCAAGTCCTGTAGAGTGTTTATCCAAGTCCTGTAGAGTGTTTATCCAAGTCCTGTAGAGTGTTTATCCAAGTCCTGTAGAGTGTTTATCCAAGTCCTGTAGAGTGTTTATCCAAGTCCTGTAGAGTGTCTATCCAAGTCCTGTAGAGTGTTTATCCAAGTCCTGTATAGTGTTTATCCAAGTCCTGTAGAGTGTTTATCCAAGTCCTGTAGAGTGTTTATCCAAGTCCTGTAGAGTGTCTATCCAAGTCCTGTAGAGTGTTTATCCAAGTCCTGTATAGTGTATATCCAAGTCCTGTAGAGTGTTTATCCAAGTCCTGTAGAGTGTTTATCCAAGTCCTGTAGAGTGTATATCCAAGTCCTGTAGAGTGTTTATCCAAGTCCTGTAGAGTGTTTATCCAAGTCCCGTAGTGTTTATCCAAGTCCTGTAGAGTGTTTATCCAAGTCCTGTAGAGTGTTTATCCAAGTCCTGTAGAGTGTTTATCCAAGTCCTGTAGAGTGTTTATCCAAGTCCTGTAGAGTGTTTATCCAAGTCCTGTAGAGTGTTTATCCAAGTCCTGTAGAGTGTTTATCCAAGTCCTGTAGAGTGTTTATCCAAGTCCTGTAGAGTCAATCCAAGTCCTGTAGAGTGTCTATCCAAGTCCTGTAGAGTGTTTATCCAAGTCCTGTAGAGTGTTTATCCAAGTCCTGTAGAGTGTTTATCCAAGTCCTGTAGAGTGTTTATCCAAGTCCTGTATAGTGTTTATCCAAGTCCTGTAGAGTGTTTATCCAAGTCCTGTAGAGTGTTTATCCAAGTCCTGTAGAGTGTTTATCCAAGTCCTGTAGAGTGTTTATCCAAGTCCTGTAGAGTGTTTATCCAAGTCCTGTAGAGTGTTTATCCAAGTCCTGTAGAGTGTTTATCCAAGTCCTGTAGAGTGTTTATCCAAGTCCTGTAGAGTGTTTATCCAAGTCCTGTAGAGTGTTTATCCAAGTCCTGTAGAGTGTTTATCCAAGTCCCGTAGTGTTTATCCAAGTCCTGTAGAGTCAATCCAAGTCCTGTAGAGTGTCAAACCAAGTCCTGTAGAGTGTTTATCCAAGTCCTGTAGAGTGTTTATCCAAGTCCTGTAGAGTGTTTATCCAAGTCCTGTAGAGTGTTTATCCAAGTCCTGTAGAGTGTTTATCCAAGTCCTGTAGAGTGTTTATCCAAGTCCTGTTGAGTGTTTATCCAAGTCCTGTAGAGTCAATCCAAGTCCTGTAGAGTGTCTATCCAAGTCCTGTAGAGTGTTTATCCAAGTCCTGTAGAGTGTTTATCCAAGTCCTGTAGAGTGTTTATCCAAGTCCTGTAGAGTGTTTATCCAAGTCCTGTAGAGTGTTTATCCAAGTCCTGTAGAGTGTCTATCCAAGTCCTGTATAGTGTTTATCCAAGTCCTGTAGAGTGTTTATCCAAGTCCTGTAGAGTCAATCCAAGTCCTGTAGAGTGTCTATCCAAGTCCTGTAGAGTGTTTATCCAAGTCCTGTAGAGTGTTTATCCAAGTCCTGTAGAGTCAATCCAAGTCCTGTAGAGTGTCTATCCAAGTCCTGTAGAGTGTTTATCCAAGTCCTGTAGAGTGTCTATCCAAGTCCTGTAGAGTGTTTATCCAAGTCCTGTAGAGTGTTTATCCAAGTCCTGTTGAGTGTCTATCCAAGTCCTGTAGAGTGTTTATCCAAGTCCTGTAGAGTGTTTATCCAAGTCCTGTAGAGTGTTTATCCAAGTCCTGTAGAGTGTTTATCCAAGTCCTGTAGAGTGTCTATCCAAGTCCTGTAGAGTGTTTATCCAAGTCCTGTAGAGTGTTTATCCAAGTCCCGTAGTGTTTATCCAAGTCCTGTAGAGTCAATCCAAGTCCTGTAGAGTGTTTATCCAAGTCCTGTAGAGTGTCAAACCAAGTCCTGTAGAGTGTTTATCCAAGTCCTGTAGAGTGTTTATCCAAGTCCTGTAGAGTCAATCCAAGTCCTGTAGAGTGTTTATCCAAGTCCTGTAGAGTGTCTATCCAAGTCCTGTAGAGTGTTTATCCAAGTCCTGTAGAGTGTTTATCCAAGTCCTGTAGAGTGTTTATCCAAGTCCTGTAGAGTGTTTATCCAAGTCCTGTAGAGTGTTTATCCAAGTCCTGTAGAGTGTTTATCCAAGTCCTGTAGAGTGTTTATCCAAGTCCTGTAGAGTGTCAAACCAAGTCCTGTAGAGTGTTTATCCAAGTCCTGTAGAGTGTTTATCCAAGTCCTGTAGAGTCAATCCAAGTCCTGTAGAGTGTCTATCCAAGTCCTGTAGAGTGTTTATCCAAGTCCTGTAGAGTGTTTATCCAAGTCCTGTAGAGTGTTTATCCAAGTCCTGTAGAGTGTTTATCCAAGTCCTGTAGAGTGTTTATCCAAGTCCTGTAGAGTGTCTATCCAAGTCCTGTAGAGTGTTTATCCAAGTCCTGTAGAGTGTTTATCCAAGTCCTGTAGAGTGTTTATCCAAGTCCTGTAGAGTGTTTATCCAAGTCCTGTAGAGTGTCTATCCAAGTCCTGTAGAGTGTTTATCCAAGTCCTGTAGAGTGTCTATCCAAGTCCTGTAGAGTGTTTATCCAAGTCCTGTAGAGTGTTTATCCAAGTCCTGTAGAGTGTATATCCAAGTCCTGTAGAGTGTTTATCCAAGTCCTGTAGAGTGTCTATCCAAGTCCTGTAGAGTGTCTATCCAAGTCCTGTAGAGTGTTTATCCAAGTCCTGTAGAGTGTTTATACAAGTCCTGTAGAGTGTTTATCCAAGTCCTGTAGAGTGTTTATCCAAGTCCTGTAGAGTGTTTATCCAAGTCCTGTAGAGTGTTTATCCAAGTCCTGTAGAGTGTTTATCCAAGTCCTGTAGAGTGTCTATCCAAGTCCTGTAGAGTGTTTATCCAAGTCCTGTAGAGTGTTTATCCAAGTCCTGTAGAGTGTCTATCCAAGTCCTGTATAGTGTTTATCCAAGTCCTGTAGAGTGTTTATCCAAGTCCTGTAGAGTGTTTATCCAAGTCCTGTAGAGTCAATCCAAGTCCTGTAGTGTGTTTATCCAAGTCCTGTAGAGTGTTTATCCAAGTCCTGTAGAGTGTTTATCCAAGTCCTGTAGAGTGTTTATCCAAGTCCTGTAGAGTGTTTATCCAAGTCCTGTAGAGTGTTTATCCAAGTCCTGTAGAGTGTTTATCCAAGTCCTGTAGAGTGTTTATCCAAGTCCTGTAGAGTGTTTATCCAAGTCCTGTAGAGTCAATCCAAGTCCTGTAGAGTGTCTATCCAAGTCCTGTAGAGTGTTTATCCAAGTCCTGTAGAGTGTTTATCCAAGTCCTGTAGAGTGTTTATCCAAGTCCTGTAGAGTGTTTATCCAAGTCCTGTAGAGTGTTTATCCAAGTCCTGTAGAGTGTTTATCCAAGTCCTGTAGAGTGTTTATCCAAGTCCTGTAGAGTGTTTATCCAAGTCCTGTAGAGTGTCTATCCAAGTCCTGTAGAGTGTTTATCCAAGTCCTGTAGAGTGTTTATCCAAGTCCTGTAGATGCTTTACAGGCTTTATTATCATAGGAACAACAAACTAAAATGAGGACAGTTGGTTTTAAATATGTTAAATACTGTCCTCATAAGTGGATTATTTTAAATACTTAAATATTATTCAGAGGTTACATTAATAGGCTATAATACAGTTTACCCACATGTTTAAGGAGAGAGAGAAAATCAGTGAATAGAATATCTCATGAGGGCATTGGAATGGAATAAGTGGGAGGGGAGGAAAAGCAGGTATCAAAATCTGTTCTCGTTCAAGTTCACACCTGCCCTAACTCCTGTTTGTCCTGTTCTCTCCCAACACAGTCACACCTGCCCTAACTCCTGTTTGTCCTGTTCTCTCCCAACACAGTCACACCTGCCCTAACTCCTGTTTGTCCCGTTCTCTCTCAACACAGTCACACCTGCCCTAACTCCTGTTTGTCCTGTTCTCTCCCAACAACACAGTCACACCTGCCCTAACTCCTGTTTGTCCTGTTCTCTCTCAACAACACAGTCACACCTGCCCTAACTCCTGTTTGTCCCGTTCTCTCCCAACAACACAGTCACACCTGCCCTAACTCCTGTTTGTCCTGTTCTCTCCCAACAACAGTCACACCTGCCCTAACTCCTGTTTGTCCTGTTCTCTCCCAACAACAGTCACACCTGCCCTAACTCCTGTTTGTCCTGTTCTCTCCCAACACAGTCACACCTGCCCTAACTCCTGTTTGTCCCGTTCTCTCCCAACAACACAGTCACACCTGCCCTAACTCCTGTTTGTCCTGTTCTCTCCCAACAACAGTCACACCTGCCCTAACTCCTGTTTGTCCTGTTCTCTCCCAACAACACAGTCACACCTGCCCTAACTCCTGTTTGTCCTGTTCTCTCCCAACAACAGTCACACCTGCCCTAACTCCTGTTTGTCCTGTTCTCTCCCAACACAGTCACACCTGCCCTAACTCCTGTTTGTCCTGTTCTCTCCCAACAACACAGTCACACCTGCCCTAACTCCTGTTTGTCCTGTTCTCTCCCAACAACAGTCACACCTGCCCTAACTCCTGTTTGTCCTGTTCTCTCCCAACAACACAGTCACACCTGCCCTAACTCCTGTTTGTCCTGTTCTCTCCCAACAACACAGTCACACCTGCCCTAACTCCTGTTTGTCCTGTTCTCTCCCAACACAGTCACACCTGCCCTAACTCCTGTTTGTCCTGTTCTCTCCCAACAACAGTCACACCTGCCCTAACTCCTGTTTGTCCTGTTCTCTCCCAACAACACAGTCACACCTGCCCTAACTCCTGTTTGTCCTGTTCTCTCCCAACAACACAGTCACACCTGCCCTAACTCCTGTTTGTCCTGTTCTCTCCCAACAACACAGTCACACCTGCCCTAACTCCTGTTTGTCCTGTTCTCTCCCAACAACAGTCACACCTGCCCTAACTCCTGTTTGTCCTGTTCTCTCCCAACAACACAGTCACACCTGCCCTAACTCCTGTTTGTCCCGTTCTCTCCCAACACAGTCACACCTGCCCTAACTCCTGTTTGTCCTGTTCTCTCCCAACAACACAGTCACACCTGCCCTAACTCCTGTTTGTCCTGTTCTCTCCCAACAACACAGTCACACCTGCCCTAACTCCTGTTTGTCCTGTTCTCTCCCAACACAGTCACACCTGCCCTAACTCCTGTTTGTCCTGTTCTCTCCCAACAACAGTCACACCTGCCCTAACTCCTGTTTGTCCTGTTCTCTCCCAACAACACAGTCACACCTGCCCTAACTCCTGTTTGTCCTGTTCTCTCCCAACAACAGTCACACCTGCCCTAACTCCTGTTTGTCCTGTTCTCTCCCAACAACAGTCACACCTGCCCTAACTCCTGTTTGTCCTGTTCTCTCTCAACAACACAGTCACACCTGCCCTAACTTCTGTTTGTCCTGTTCTCTCTCAACAACACAGTCACACCTGCCCTAACTCCTGTTTGTCCCGTTCTCTCTCAACAACACAGTCACACCTGCCCTAACTCCTGTTTGTCCCGTTCTCTCCCAACACAGTCACACCTGCCCTAACTCCTGTTTGTCCTGTTCTCTCCCAACAACACAGTCACACCTGCCCTAACTCCTGTTTGTCCCGTTCTCTCCCAACAACACAGTCACACCTGCCCTAACTCCTGTTTGTCCCGTTCTCTCCCAACAACACAGTCACACCTGCCCTAACTCCTGTTTGTCCCGTTCTCTCCCAACACAGTCACACCTGCCCTAACTCCTGTTTGTCCTGTTCTCTCCCAACAACACAGTCACACCTGCCCTAACTCCTGTTTGTCCTGTTCTCTCCCAACAACACAGTCACACCTGCCCTAACTCCTGTTTGTCCCGTTCTCTCCCAACACAGTCACACCTGCCCTAACTCCTGTTTGTCCCGTTCTCTCCCAACACAGTCACACCTGCCCTAACTCCTGTTTGTCCTGTTCTCTCTCAACAACACAGTCACACCTGCCCTAACTCCTGTTTGTCCCGTTCTCTCCCAACAACACAGTCACACCTGCCCTAACTCCTGTTTGTCCTGTTCTCTCCCAACAACACAGTCACACCTGCCCTAACTCCTGTTTGTCCTGTTCTCTCCCAACAACACAGTCACACCTGCCCTAACTCCTGTTTGTCCCGTTCTCTCCCAACACAGTCACACCTGCCCTAACTCCTGTTTGTCCTGTTCTCTCCCAACAACACAGTCACACCTGCCCTAACTCCTGTTTGTCCCGTTCTCTCTCAACAACACAGTCACACCTGCCCTAACTCCTGTTTGTCCTGTTCTCTCCCAACAACACAGTCACACCTGCCCTAACTCCTGTTTGTCCCGTTCTCTCTCAACAACACAGTCACACCTGCCCTAACTCCTGTTTGTCCCGTTCTCTCCCAACACAGTCACACCTGCCCTAACTCCTGTTTGTCCTGTTCTCTCTCAACACAGTCACACCTGCCCTAACTCCTGTTTGTCCTGTTCTCTCCCAACAACACAGTCACACCTGCCCTAACTCCTGTTTGTCCTGTTCTCTCCCAACAACACAGTCACACCTGCCCTAACTCCTGTTTGTCCTGTTCTCTCCCAACAACACAGTCACACCTGCCCTAACTCCTGTTTGTCCTGTTCTCTCCCAACAACACAGTCACACCTGCCCTAACTCCTGTTTGTCCTGTTCTCTCCCAACAACACAGTCACACCTGCCCTAACTCCTGTTTGTCCCGTTCTCTCTCAACAACACAGTCACACCTGCCCTAACTCCTGTTTGTCCTGTTCTCTCCCAACAACACAGTCACACCTGCCCTAACTCCTGTTTGTCCTGTTCTCTCCCAACAACACAGTCACACCTGCCCTAACTCATGTTTGTCCTGTTCTCTCCCAACAACACAGTCACACCTGCCCTAACTCCTGTTTGTCCTGTTCTCTCTCAACAACACAGTCACACCTGCCCTAACTCCTGTTTGTCCTGTTCTCTCCCAACAACACAGTCACACCTGCCCTAACTCCTGTTTGTCCTGTTCTCTCTCAACAACACAGTCACACCTGCCCTAACTCCTGTTTGTCCTGTTCTCTCCCAACAACACAGTCACACCTGCCCTAACTCCTGTTTGTCCTGTTCTCTCTCAACAACACAGTCACACCTGCCCTAACTCCTGTTTGTCCCGTTCTCTCTCAACAACACAGTCACACCTGCCCTAACTCCTGTTTGTCCCGTTCTCTCTCAACAACACAGTCACACCTGCCCTAACTCCTGTTTGTCCCGTTCTCTCTCAACAACACAGTCACACCTGCCCTAACTCCTGTTTGTCCTGTTCTCTCTCAACAACACAGTCACACCTGCCCTAACTCCTGTTTGTCCTGTTCTCTCTCAACAACACAGTCACACCTGCCCTAACTCCTGTTTGTCCTGTTCTCTCTCAACAACACAGTCACACCTGCCCTAACTCCTGTTTGTCCCGTTCTCTCTCAACAACACAGTCACACCTGCCCTAACTCCTGTTTGTCCCGTTCTCTCTCAACAACACAGTCACACCTGCCCTAACTCCTGTTTGTCCCGTTCTCTCCCAACACAGTCACACCTGCCCTAACTCCTGTTTGTCCTGTTCTCTCTCAACAACACAGTCACACCTGCCCTAACTCCTGTTTGTCCTGTTCTCTCTCAACAACACAGTCACACCTGCCCTAACTCCTGTTTGTCCCGTTCTCTCTCAACAACACAGTCACACCTGCCCTAACTCCTGTTTGTCCCGTTCTCTCCCAACACAGTCACACCTGCCCTAACTCCTGTTTGTCCTGTTCTCTCTCAACAACACAGTCACACCTGCCCTAACTCCTGTTTGTCCCGTTCTCTCCCAACACAGTCACACCTGCCCTAACTCCTGTTTGTCCCGTTCTCTCCCAACACAGTCACACCTGCCCTAACTCCTGTTTGTCCCGTTCTCTCCCAACACAGTCACACCTGCCCTAACTCCTGTTTGTCCCGTTCTCTCCCAACACAGTCACACCTGCCCTAACTCCTGTTTGTCCTGTTCTCTCTCAACAACACAGTCACACCTGCCCTAACTCCTGTTTGTCCTGTTCTCTCCCAACAACACAGTCACACCTGCCCTAACTCCTGTTTGTCCCGTTCTCTCCCAACACAGTCACACCTGCCCTAACTCCTGTTTGTCCCATTCTCTCCCAACACAGTCACACCTACCCTAACTCCTGTTTGTCCCGTTCTCTCTCAACAACACAGTCACACCTGCCCTAACTCCTGTTTGTCCCGTTCTCTACCAACAACACAGTCACACCTGCCCTAACTCCTGTTTGTCCCGTTCTCTCCCAACACAGTCACACCTGCCCTAACTCCTGTTTGTCCCGTTCTCTCCCAACACAGTCACACCTGCCCTAACTCCTGTTTGTCCCGTTCTCTCCCAACACAGTCACACCTGCCCTAACTCCTGTTTGTCCCGTTCTCTCCCAACAACACAGTCACACCTGCCCTAAGTCCTGTTTGTCCCGTTCTCTCTCAACAACACAGTCACACCTGCCCTAACTCCTGTTTGTCCCGTTCTCTCTCAACAACACAGTCACACCTGCCCTAACTCCTGTTTGTCCTGTTCTCTCCCAACAACAGTCACACCTGCCCTAACTCCTGTTTGTCCTGTTCTCTCCCAACAACAGTCACACCTGCCCTAACTCCTGTTTGTCCTGTTCTCTCCCAACAACACAGTCACACCTGCCCTAACTCCTGTTTGTCCTGTTCTCTCTCAACAACAGTCACACCTGCCCTAACTCCTGTTTGTCCTGTTCTCTCCCAACAACAGTCACACCTGCCCTAACTCCTGTTTGTCCCGTTCTCTCCCAACACAGTCACACCTGCCCTAACTCCTGTTTGTCCCGTTCTCTCCCAACACAGTCACACCTGCCCTAACTCCTGTTTGTCCCGTTCTCTCCCAACACAGTCACACCTGCCCTAACTCCTGTTTGTCCTGTTCTCTCTCAACAACACAGTCACTCCTGCCCTAACTTCTGTTTGTCCTGTTCTCTCCCAACAACACAGTCACACCTGCCCTAACTCCTGTTTGTCCCGTTCTCTCCCAACACAGTCACACCTGCCCTAACTCCTGTTTGTCCCATTCTCTCCCAACACAGTCACACCTGCCCTAACTCCTGTTTGTCCCGTTCTCTCTCAACAACACAGTCACACCTGCCCTAACTCCTGTTTGTCCCGTTCTCTCCCAACAACACAGTCACACCTGCCCTAACTCCTGTTTGTCCCGTTCTCTCCCAACACAGTCACACCTGCCCTAACTCCTGTTTGTCCCGTTCTCTCCCAACACAGTCACACCTGCCCTAACTCCTGTTTGTCCCGTTCTCTCCCAACACAGTCACACCTGCCCTAACTCCTGTTTGTCCCGTTCTCTCCCAACAACACAGTCACACCTGCCCTAACTCCTGTTTGTCCCGTTCTCTCTCAACAACACAGTCACACCTGCCCTAACTCCTGTTTGTCCCGTTCTCTCTCAACAACACAGTCACACCTGCCCTAACTCCTGTTTGTCCTGTTCTCTCCCAACAACAGTCACACCTGCCCTAACTCCTGTTTGTCCTGTTCTCTCCCAACAACACAGTCACACCTGCCCTAACTCCTGTTTGTCCTGTTCTCTCTCAACAACAGTCACACCTGCCCTAACTCCTGTTTGTCCTGTTCTCTCCCAACAACAGTCACACCTGCCCTAACTCATGTTTGTCCTGTTCTCTCCCAACAACAGTCACACCTGCCCTAACTCCTGTTTGTCCCGTTCTCTCCCAACACAGTCACACCTGCCCTAACTCCTGTTTGTCCTGTTCTCTCCCAACAACAGTCACACCTGCCCTAACTCCTGTTTGTCCCGTTCTCTCCCAACACAGTCACACCTGCCCTAACTCCTGTTTGTCCTGTTCTCTCCCAACAACACAGTCACACCTGCAGGGCATGGACGTCCGTCTGATGCGGCAGCTCCTATCGATCAACGACGGCATCGAGGCGACGCGCTGCGCCCTGGAGGTGGAGCAGGGGGTCGGGGACGGCAGCGGTGGCTAGCCGGGGGAGAGTAGCCTGGCCGAGAGCCAGGACGCATCCCGGCCAAGCAGCGTGTCCAGTCTGCGCTACGGGAGTGACGTTTTTTTGATGTGATGTCTGTGGGGAGTTATCTGGATACCTTGGCGGAAGACCCGGTCGATACCGGCCCTCTCTCGCCCGCTGACCGGGTAGTTGGAGGAGGAGGCGGCTGGGAGGGAAAGAGAACCCTGGGTCTGGGTCCTGGAAAGCTACTGGACATATCCAGACTAGTATGGCAGACCAGCTACAGCTCTAACCAACCAGATTCAGCTATACTGGCCTAAAATCAAGGGGGATTAGTAGAATCAGGTGTGTTGGACTGCCTGGAACACAGACAGGCACACATTTAGATTGACATAGATTGACTTCATGAATGACATGGTCCTGTCTGCCGGCAGCACCTCTGTCCCCCCTAGGCATGGGTCCTCATAAATGTAACAGAGGGGGTGAGAGGAATATGAACAGACAGACAGACAGACAGACAGACAGACACACACACACACACACACACACACACACACACACACACACACACACACACACACACACACACACACACAGAGAGAGAGAGAGATTCCATACCTAACCAGGGGGAAAACTCTATGGAATGCCATTACCACTAGCCCGTCCTCCCCAATTAAGGTGCCACCAACCTCTTGTGATGAGTAGACCTACTGTACATAAACTATATATATCAGGCCTTCCACCCCCCTAACCTTTAACCTGTGATGAGTGGACCTACTGTACATAAACTATATATATCATGCCTTCCACCCCCCTAACCTTTAACCTGTGATGAGTAGACCTACTCTACATAAACTATATATATCATGCCTTCCACCCCCCTAACCTTTAACCTGTGATGAGTAGACCTACTCTACATAAACTATATATATCATGCCTTCCACCCCCCTAACCTTTAACCTGTGATGAGTACACCTACTCTACATAAACTATATATATCAGGCCTTCCACCCCCCTAACCTTTAACCTGTGATGAGTAGACCTACTGTACATAAACTCACGTGAACCTGTTTTCTGTGAGCAGTGTGTTTTAATTGGTAATGCAGTCCCTCAAAAGGCCAAGGGTGCGTCCCAAGTGCAACCCTATTCCATACAGCGCCTTCAGAAAGGATTCAACCATCAAGAGCTTAAGAGCGTAGTTAACCAGGCTATCCCATTCATTCACACGTTATGGGTGGTGCAGTGAGCTGATAGCTCCAGCCTACTGTGAGATACAGTGCCTTTACCTCGACTAACCTGTGCCCCCGCACATTGACTCGGTACCGGTACCCACTGTATATAACCTCGTTATTTTATTGTGTTACTTTTTATTTTATTTAGTAAATATTTTCTTAACTCTTATTTTTTGAACTGCATTGTTGGTTAAGGGCTTGTAAGCAAGCATTTCACGGTAAGGTCTACTACACCTGTTGTATTCGGCGCATGTGACAAATAAAATGTGATTTGATTTCAGAAAGTATTCATACCCCTCGACTTATTCCACATTTTGTTGTGTTACAGCCTGAATTCAAAATGGATTAAATCAAAACATTTCTCTCACCCATCTACACACAATACTGCTTAATAACAAAGTGAAAACATTGTTTTTAGAAAATCTTGCAAATGTATTGAAAATGAAATACATAAATATCTAATTTACACAAGTATTCACACCCCTTTGCTATGACACTCCAAATTGAGCTCAGGTGCATCCGATTTCCTTTGATCAACCTTGAGACGTCCTGTCTGTATATAAGGTCCCACAGTTGCCAGAGCAACTGAGCAGAAACTAAACCAGGAAGTCCAAGGAACTGTCCGTAGATCTCCGAGATAGAAATGTGATGAGGTATATAGTGGCGCAGTGGTCTAAGGCACTGCATCGCAGTGCTAACTGTGCCACTAGAGATCCTGGTTCGAATCCAGGCTCTGTCTCAGCCGGCCGCGACCGGGAGACTCATGGGCGGCGCACAATTGGCCCAGGGTAGGGGAGGGAATGGCCGGCAGGGATGTAGCTCAGTTGATAGAGCATGGTGTTTGCAACGCCAGGGTTGTGGGTTCGAATCCCACAGGGGGCCAGTATAAAAAAAAAAAATGTATTCACTAACTAAGTCGCTCTGGATAAGAGCTTCTGCTAAATGACTAAAATGTAAATGTATATACAGTATCTGTGGAAGGGTATAAAACTATTTCTAGAGTGTTGAAAGTTTCCAAGAGCACAGTGGTCTCCATCATTGGGAAATGGAAAAAATATGGACCTGCCTGGAGTCCGACCAAACTGAGCAACCGGGCAAGAAGGACCTTTGGTCAGGGAGATGACCAAGAACCCAATGACCACTCTGACAGAACTACAGAGTTCCTTGGCTGAGATGGGAGAACCTGCCAGAAGGACAACAATCTCTACAGCACTGCACCAATCTGGGCTTTATGGGAGAGTGGCCAGACGGAAACCATTCCTGAGAAAAAGGCACATGACAGCACACCTGGAGTTTGCAAAAAGGCACATGAAAGACACTGAGAGCATAAGGCAAAATATTATGTAGTCTGATGAGACTAAATGTGAACTCTTTGGCCTGAATGCAAAGCACTATGTCTGGAGAAAACCAGGCACAGCTCATCACCCGTCTAACACCATCCCTACCGTGAAGCATGGTGGTGGCAGTATCATGCTAAGGGGATGCTTTTCAGCGGCAGTGACTGGAAGACTGGTAAGGATAGAGGGAACAATGAATGGAGCCAAATACAGGCAAATCCTTGATGAGAACCTGCTTCAGAGTGCAAACGACCTTAGACTGGGGCGAAGATTTACATTCCAACTGGAAAATGAACCCAAGCATACAGCCAAAGCAACGCTTGAATGGCTTCAGAACAAGAATGTGAAAGTCCTTGCGTGGCCCAGATAAAGCCTAGACTTGAATCCCATTGAAAATCTGTGGAAAGACTTGAAGATAGCTGTTCACCGCCGCCCCCATCTAATTTAACAGAGCTTCAGAAAATCTGAAAGGAAGAATGACAGAAAATTCCCAGATGTGCAAAGCAGATACAAACATATCCAAGACGACTCAAAGCTGTAATCACTGCCAAAGGTGCTTCAAAACGTATTGACTCAGGGGTGTGAATACTTATGTAAATGAAAATCACTACATGACCAAAAGTATGTGGAAACCTGCTTGTCGAACATCTTATTCCAAAATCATGGGCATTAATATGGAGTTGGTCCCCCTTTTGCTGCTATAACAGCCTCCACTCTTCTGGGAAGGCTTTCCACTAGATGTTGGAACACTGCTGCAGGGACTTGCTTCCATTCAGCCCCACGAGCATTAGTGAGGTCAGGCACTGATTTGGGGCGATTAGGCCTGGCTCGCAGTCGGCGTTCCAATTCATCCCAAAGGTGTTCGATGGGGTTGAGGTCAGGGCTCTGTGCAGGCCAGTCAAGTTCTTCCACACTGATCTCGACAAACCAATTCTGTATGGACCTCGCTTTGTGCATGGGGGCATTTAATGCTGAAACAGGAAAGATCCTTCCCCAAACTTTTGTATTGTATGCTGTAGTGTTAAGATTTCCCTTCACTGGAACTAAGGGGCCTAGCCTGAACCATGAAAAACAGCCCCGGACCATTATTCCTCCTCCACCAAATTTTACAGTTGGCACTATGCATTGGGGAAGGTAGCGTTCTCCTGGCATCCGCCAAACCCAGATTTGTCCGTCGGACTGCCAGGTGGTGAAGCGTGATTCATCACTCCAGAGAACGCGTTTCCACTGCTCCAGAGTCCAATGGCAGCGAGCTTTACACCACTCCAGCCGATGCTTGGCTTGGCTAGGCTTGTGTGCGGCTAATCGGCCATGGAAACCCATTTCATGAAGCTCCCGACGAACAGTTATTGTGCTGACGTTGCTTCCAGAGGCAGTTTGGAACTCTGTAGTGGGTGTTGCAACCGAGGACAGACGATTGTTTACGCGCTACGTGCTTCAGCACTCGGCGGTCCCGTTCTGTGAGCTTGTGTGGCCTACCACTTCCCGGATAAGCCGTTGTTGCTCCTAGACGTTTCCACGTCACAATAACAGCACTTACAGTTGACCGAGGCAGCTCTAGCAGGGCTGACATTTTGACGAACTGACTTGTTGGAAAGGTTGCATCCTATGACGGTGCCACGTTGAAAGTCACTGAGGTCTTCAGTAAGGCCATTCTACTGCCAATGTTTTTTTCTATGGAGATTCCATTTGCTCGATTCTATACAGCTGTCAGCAACGGGTGTGGCTGAAATAGCCGAATCCAGTAATTTGAAGGGGTTGTCCACATACTGTTTTATGTATAGTGTAGCTGGCTATCTTAGCTAGCTTCTTTACAACAATGTGATGCAGTATAGTAGTGCAGTGTAGTCCCCTGTATGGACATTCCATTCATAACACTAGTAGTAAATTCAGTTTGGATCCAGTCTAGTCTAGTGGTCATATAAACATGTGGACATTCCATCCTTAACACTAGTAGTACATTCAGTTTGGATCCAGGCTAGTCTAGCGGTCATATAAACATGTGGACATTCCATTCATAACACTAGTTAATATGTCATCATTGTCATATGATAGAGAGAGAGAGAGAGAGAGAGATAGAGAGAGATAGAGACAGAGAGAGAGAGACACAGAGAGAGAGAGAGAGACAGAGAGAGAGAGAGAGAGAGAGAGAGAGAGAGAGAGAGAGAGATGGAGGGATGGAGAAAGAGAGACAGGTAGAGAGAGATACAGTGCCTTGCAAAAGTATTCATCCCCCTTGGCGTTTTTCCTATTTTGTTGCATTACAACCTGTAATTGAAATTTATTTTTATTTGGATTGCATGTAATGGACATACACAAAATAGTCCAAATTGGTGAAGTGAAATGAAAAAAATAACTTGTTTCAAAAAATTATAATAAATAAATAACGGAAAAGTGGTGGGTGCATATGTATTCACCCCCTTTGCTATGAAGCCCCTAAATAAGATCTGGTGCAACCAATTACCTTCATAAGTCACATGATTAGTTAAATAAAGTCCACCTGTGTGCAATCTAAGTGTCACATGATCTGTCACATGATATCAGTATACATACACCTGTTCTGAAAGGCCCCAGAGTCTGCAACACCACTAAGCAAGGGGCACCACCAAGCAAGTGGCACCATGAAGATCAAGGAGCTCTCCAAACAGGTCAGGGACAAAGTTGTGAAGAAGTACAGATCAGGGTTGGGTTATAAAAAAATATCTGAAACTTTGAACATCTCACGGAGCACCATTAAATCCATTATTAAAAAATGGAAAGAATATGGCACCACAACAAACCTGCCAAGAGAGGGCTGCCCACCAACACTCACGGACCAGGAAAGGATGGCATTAATCAGAGAGGCAACAAAGAGACCAAAGATAACTCTGAAGGAGCTGCAAAGCTCCACAGCGGAGATCGGAGTATCTGTCCATAGGACCACTTTAAGTCGTACACTCTACAGAGCTGGGCTTTACGGAAGAGTGGCCAGAAAAAAGCCATTGCTTAAAGAAATAAATAAGCAAACACATTTGGTTTTTGCCAAAAGGCATGATGGAGACTCCCCAAACATATGGAAGAAGGTACTCTGGTCAGATGAGACTAAAATTGAGCTTTTTGGCCATCAAGGAAAGAGCTATGTCTGGCGTAAACCCAACACCTCTCATCACCCCGAGAACACCATCCCCACTGTGAAGCATGGTGGTGGCAGCATCATGCTGTGGGGATATTTTTCATCGGCAGGGACTGGTAACTGGTCAGAATTGAAGGAATGATGGATGGCGCTAAATACAGGGAAATTATTGAGGGAAACCTGTTTCAGTCTTCCAGAGATTTGAGACTGGGATGGAGGTTCACCTTCCAGCAGGACAATGACCCTAAGCATACTGCTAAAGCAACAGTCGAGTGGTTTAAGGGGAAACATTTGTCTTGGAATGGCCTAGTCAAAGCCCAGACCTCAATCCAATTGAGAATCTGTGGTATGACTTAAAGATTGCTGTACACAAGTGGAACCCATCCAACTTGAAGGAGCTGAAGCAGTTTTGCCTTGAAGAATGGGCAAAAATCCCAGTGGCTAGATGTGCCAAGCTTATACCCCAAGAGACTTGCAGCTGTAATTGCTGGAAAAGGTGGCTCTACAAAGTATTGACTTGGGGGGGGTGAATAATTATGCACGCTCAAGTTTTCATTTTTTTTTGTCTTATTTCTTGTCTGTTTCACAATTAAAAATATTTTGCATCTTCAAAGTGGTAGGCATGTTGTGTAAATCAAATGATACAAACCCCCCCAAAAAATCAATTTTAATTCCAGGTTGTAAGGCAACAAAATAGGAAAAATGCCAAGGGGGGTGAATACCTTCGAAAGCACCTTAATGTGTCCAAAACAACTAAAATATTTTAAAAATTTTAAACAAGCCACTATAGCTACTGCATGACAGAAATTACATTCTGACAATAGTTGTCATCCATTCTGTGAGAAATTCTATACTGATGCAAAATAGATCAGCACCCCATCATTGATTGGATGATTTGTTGATTCGTTGGTTGATTTAAGAATCAATATTTCTTTGTGTGATAAGTACAGATGTATTTTGCAAAGACGGGTTGGTTGTTTAGCAACAAAACCGACGCGTCCACAACTATGGGGCGAAACAGACGGGGTTGGCTTAGATTGTTGACGACATGTTAACTATATTTAATCTCCAAATGTTTATTGAAAACATAAATACATTTAAACAATGAGCACTTGTTGTCTCTCGAATACATCATTACTGTTGTTGGTTAGCTAGCTAGCTATTTTTTTTGCCAAAACACCTAATTTTTTTGTCAAAACACCTCAAAAGAAGACATGGTATAAAGAACAAGATACAACGAGCTGACACCAACATACCGTATATGGAATACTAATACCACAAGTAGAGGTTAGTACGCCTTCCTGCAGGCAACATATAAAAACAGAATAAATAAATAGTTAAATAATAGTTACATTAATGAACATAATGGAAGTAGAAAGTTAACATAGTGAAATAGACCTTCTCATATTCCTGTAGTAAGGTAGCAACTAAAGTACATGAGTAAAAAATAACGGTTAAGATTTGAATTCTTCATTCAAAATGTAAATTCTACTCCTAACTGCCATATAAAAGATTGGCGTAGAGTCTTGGCATCTATTGCCACACTTGTTTAGAATGCATCTTTAGTGTGTGTTAGTTAGTTATGTGACTAGTGAGTAGTCTACTATGATGAGGTCCATTCTGAAGGAGACATACAGTGATGTGAGTAGTCTACTATGATGAGGTCCATTTTGAAGGAGACATACAGTGATGTGAGTAGTCTACTATGATGAGGTCCATTTTGAAGGAGACATACAGTGATGTGAGTAGTCTACTATGATGAGGTCCATTTTGAAGGAGTATTACAGTGATGTGAAAGTCTGTCAATCGTCTTAAGACCTGTAGCCTACTGTGAAGAAACACTAACCCATTGTATCGTACAAGGTCATCAGTCACAGAATGTGCTGGATTTACCTTACTCCAGAGAGAAAAAACGGTTCTACTGTTGTCATAACTTACTCTTGTGTCAACAATATCCTAGTTATGAAAAAAAAAAATGTATGCACTCACTAACTGTAAGTCGCTCTGGATAAGAGCGTCTGCTAAATGACTAAAATGTAAATGTAATGTGAGTAGTCTACTATGATGAGGTCCATTTTGAAGGAGACATACAGTGATGTGAGTAGTCTACTATGATTAGGTCCATTTTGAAGGAGACATACAGTGATGTGAGTAGTCTACTATGATGAGGTCCATTCTGAAGGAGACATACAGTGATGTGACTAGTGAGTAGTCTACTATGATGAGGTCCATTTTGAAGGAGACATACAGTGATGTGAGTAGTCTACTATGATGAGGTCCATTTTGAAGGAGACATACAGTGATGTGAGTAGTCTACTATGATGAGGTCCATTTTGAAGGAGACATACAGTGATGTGAGTAGTCTACTATGATGAGGTCCATTTTGAAGGTGACATACAGTGATGTGACTAGTGAGTAGTCTACTATGATGAGGTCCATTTTGAAGGAGAAATACAGTGATGTGACTAGTCTACTATGATGAGGTCCATTTTGATGGAGACATACAGTGATGTGAGTAGTCTACTATGATGAGGTCCATTTTGAAGGTGACATACAGTGATGTGACTAGTGAGTAGTCTACTATGATGAGGTCCATTTTGAAGGAGAAATACAGTGATGTGACTAGTCTACTATGATGAGGTCCATTTTGATGGAGACATACAGTGATGTGAGTAGTCTACTATGATGAGGTCCATTTTGAAGGTGACATACAGTGATGTGACTAGTGAGTAGTCTACTATGATGAGGTCCATTTTGAAGGAGAAATACAGTGATGTGACTAGTCTACTATGATGAGGTCCATTTTGATGGAGACATACAGTGATGTGAGTAGTCTACTATGATGAGGTCCAGTTTGATGGAGACATCCAGTGATGTGAGTAGTCTACTCGGATGAGGTCCATTTTGAAGGAGACATCCAGTGATGTGAGTAGTCTACTAGGATGAGGTCCAGTTTGATGGAGACATCCAGTGATGTGAGTAGTGAGTAGTCTACTATGATGAGGTATATTTTGAAGGAGACATACAGTGATGTGACTAGTGAGTAGTCTACTATGATGAGGTCCATTTTGAAGGAGATATACAGTGATGTGAGTAGTCTACTATGATGAGGTCCATTCTGAAGGAGACATACAGTGATGTGAGTAGTCTACTATGATGAGGTCCATTTTGAAGGAGACATACAGTGATGTGAGTAGTCTACTATGATGAGGTCCATTCTGAAGGAGACATACAGTGATGTGAGTAGTCTACTATGATTAGGTCCATTTTGAAGGAGACATACAGTGATGTGAGTAGTCTACTATGATGAGGTTCATTTTGAAGGAGACATCCAGTGATGTGAGTAGTGAGTAGTCTACTATGATGAGGTCCATTTTGAAGGAGACATACAGTGATGTGAGTAGTCTACTATGATGAGGTCCATTTTGAAGGAGACATACAGTGATGTGACTAGTGAGTAGTCTACTATGATGAGGTCCATTTTGAAGGAGACATACAGTGATGTGAGTAGTCTACTATGATGAGGTCCATTTTGAAGGAGACATACAGTGATGTGAGTAGTCTACTATGATGAGGTCCATTTTGAAGGAGTCATACAGTGATGTGAGTAGTCTACTATGATGAGGTCCATTTGAAGGAGACATACAGTGATGTGAAAGTCTGTCAATTGTCTTAAGACCTGTTGCCTACTGTGAAGAAACACTAACCCATTGTATCGTACAAGGTCATCAGTCACAGAATGTGCTGGATTTACCTTACTCCAGAGAGAAAAAACGGTTCTACTGTTGTCATAAGTTACTCTTGTGTCAACAATATCCTAGTTATGAAAAAAAAAAAATGTATGCACTCACTAACTGTAAGTCGCTCTGGATAAGAGCGTCTGCTAAATGACTAAAATGTAAATGTAATGTGAGTAGTCTACTATGATGAGGTCCATTTTGAAGGAGACATACAGTGATGTGAGTAGTCTACTATGATTAGGTCCATTTTGAAGGAGTCATACAGTGATGTGAGTAGTCTACTATGATGAGGTCCATTTTGAAGGAGACATACAGTGATGTGAGTAGTCTACTATGATCAGGTCCATTTTGAAGGAGTCATACAGTGATGTGAATAGTCTACTATGATGAGGTCCATTTTGAAGGAGTCATACAGTGATGTGAGTAGTCTACTATGATGAGGTCCATTTTGAAGGAGTCATACAGTGATGTGAGTAGTCTACTATGATGAGGTCCATTTTGAAGGAGTCATACAGTGATGTGAGTAGTCTACTATGATGAGGTCCATTCTGAAGGAGTCATACAGTGATGTGAGTAGTCTACTATGATGAGGTCCATTTTTAAGGAGTATTACAGTGATGTGAGTAGTCTACTATGATGAGGTCCATTTCGAAGGAGTCATACAGTGATGTGAGTAGTCTACTATGATGATGTCCATTTTTAAGGAGTATTACAGTGATGTGAGTAGTCTACTATGATGAGGTCCATTTCGAAGGAGTCATACAGTGATGTGAGTAGTCTACTATGATGAGGTCCATTCTGAAGGAGTCATACAGTGATGTGAGTAGTCTACTATGATGAGGTCCATTTTTAAGGAGTATTACAGTGATGTGAGTAGTCTACTATGATGAGGTCCATTTTGAAGGAGACGTACATGTACATAGACACATAGAAATACATTACAGGGTTCATAGTTTTGCTACAATGAGAGCCATTTACATCTAGGATGACATATAGAAGACCTTATTCTGTGAGAATCTTCACCTCATTCTAGAGATAAACATATTCATTAGTGCACACCGTAGAAAAACGTTTTGCAACAGAACACATATTTATTGAAAAAGTTCAGGTAGTACCTCCCTGTTTAGTCTGTTTTCTTCTGTTTCGTGCCTAATGAACACAACCCTAATGTAGTCTGCTGATGACATCATCAAAGGGCGACAGACGGTTGTGTGAGGACTACACTCAGGAGAGTACGGTGAGGACTACAGTTCCCTTGGTGTTCTTCAGTATGGCGACGGCGCCGGCGTGAGTGACCCCCTCCAGACTGTGACCGTTCACAGCGATGATCTGATCCCCACGCTGCAGCCTGCCATCTTCAATCGCTGCTCCCTGGAGAGAGAGAGAGAGAAATGCAGAGAGAGAGACACTGCATCAATCACCATGGCATCAAACACGGTTGCAAAGTTTGAGTTTCAACTTGCGTTGCAAGACAGTCAAGTGAGTTTTGATAGTCGTAAGACACAAGGAATTTACAGTAAAATGACAGGTATATTGAACGCACATTGAGGACTAAAATAACATGTTACCTTTCTAAATGAAATAGATAGAGGTCTTTGTGTTACCTTTCTAAAGGAAATAGATAGAGGTCTTTGTGTTACCTTTCTAAAGGAAATAGATAGAGGTCTTTGTGTTACCTTTCTAAAGGAAATAGACAGTTACCTTTCCAAAGACAGTTTTGACGTAGATGGGCAGGTCTCCGTGGGGACTGCTGAATCCTCCAACTATACTGAAGCCTAGACCCAGAGCTCCTCTGTCCAGACGGATGGTTCTATAAAACTGGGGACTATAGGAGATATAAAATAACAACATGTAAGATTTGCAGTCCTCTATCTGATATGCGGGGTGTGGCAATGGCTCATACCAAACCTCCTTGTCCTCAGACTCCTCTACACCTCCTCTCCCTCTCCCTGGCCCTGTCCTCAGACTCCTCTCCCTCTCCCTCTCCCTGGCCCTGTCCTCAGACCCCTCTCCCTCTCCCTCTCCTTGGCCCTGTCCTCAGACTCCTCTACACCTCCTCCCCCTCTCCCTCTCCTTGGCCCTGTCCTCAGACTCCTCTACACCTCCTCTCCCTCTCCCTCTCCCTGGCCCTGTCCTCAGACTCCTCTACACCTCCTCTCCCTCTCCCTCTCCCTGGCCCTGTCCTCAGACTCCTCTACACCTCCTCCCCCTCTCCCTCTCCTTGGCCCTGTCCTCAGACTCCTCTACACCTCCTCCCCCTCTCCCTCTCCTTGGCCCTGTCCTCAGACTCCTCTACACCTCCTCTCCCTCTCCCTCTCCTTGGCCCTGTCCTCAGACTCCTCTACACCTCCTCCCCCTCTCCCTCTCCTTGGCCCTGTCCTCAGACTCCTCTACACCTCCTCTCCCTCTCCCTCTCCCTGGCCCTGTCCTCAGACTCCTCTACCTCCTCCCCCTCTCCCTCTCCCTCTCCCTGGCCCTGTCCTCAGACTCCTCCCCCTCTCCCTCTCCTTGGCCCTGTCCTCAGACTCCTCCCCCTCTCCCTCTCCTTGGCCCTGTCCTCAGACTGCTCTACACCTCCTCCCCCTCTCCCTCTCCCTCTCCTTGGCCCTGTCCTCAGACTCCTCCCCCTCTCCCTCTCCCTGGCCCTGTCCTCAGACTCCTCCCCCTCTCCCTCTCCTTGGCCCTGTCCTCAGACTCCTCCCCCTCTCCCTCTCCTTGGCCCTGTCCTCAGACTGCTCTACACCTCCTCCCCCTCTCCCTCTCCCTCTCCTTGGCCCTGTCCTCAGACTCCTCCCCCTCTCCCTCTCCCTCTCCCTGGCCCTGTCCTCAGACTCCTCCCCCTCTCCCTCTCCTTGGCCCTGTCCTCTACCTCCTCCCCTCTCCCTCTCCCTCTCCCTGGCCCTGTCCTCAGACTCCTCCCCCTCTCCCTCTCCTTGGCCCTGTCCTCTACCTCCTCCCCCTCTCCCTCTCCCTCTCCTTGGCCCTGTCCTCTACCTCCTCCCCCTCTCCCTCTCCCTCTCCCTGGCCCTGTCCTCCCTCTCCCTCTCCCTCTCCCTCTCCCTGGCCCTGTCCTCAGACTCCTCTACCCCCTCTCCCTCTTCCTGCTCTACCTGCTCCCTCTTTATAACATGTTTATAACATGTTTATAACATGCGATAGCAGCAGACTCCTACCTCATGTGGTTGTGTAGGGTAGCTGGTCCTGTGGAGGGGATACCTACATCTCCCTGGCCCTGTCCTCCTCCACAGCCCTCAGCCACCGACCCTGTAGTCAGCACCTGAAGAACAACAAGACTTTATTCATCCATATGAAACAGTGTCTTCTGCTGTACCCATCCCCTCTGATACACACATATAGACATTAGTTTGGAGAGAGACTGGAGCAGCGGACAGACACAGTGCAGTGCCCGGTGAGCAGTTTCAGAGTTAAGTGCCTTGCTCAAGGGCACAAGTGCAGATTGTTATCGTTCTAGGATTTGTCACCTGTGATGGTGTTTGTTGTGTGTGTGTGTGTGTGTGTGTGTGTGTGTGTGTGTGTGTGTGGATGGTGTGTGTCACCTGTAGGGTGATGGTACCACTGATGGTCTTCAGCAGAGCTCCAGCTTGGATGTGGCTCATCCCCTCAGTGGAGACATCGTTAATACTCACCATAAAGTCTCCTACCTGAGAGATGGAGAGAGAGAGAGAGAGAGAGAGAGAGAGAGAGAGAGAGAGAGAGAGAGAGAGAGAGAGAGAGACAGAGAGAGAGAGAGAGAGAGAGAGAGAGAGAGAGAGAGAGAGAGAGAGAGGCGAATACAGGCAGACAGAATGGTAGGACATGTTCACACACAGATCAGTTGATTAAAGCGTTGATTTATTTCATTTTGTAAGCATGCACACGCACACACACACACACACACACACGCACAGAGAGAGACTTACATAGATTTGGTGTGTCCTGGCAGCCAGTCCAATAGGGTCCATAGTAGCAATGAAGAGAGGTACGTCTCCATGAGGAGAACCAACCCCACCAGCTACACTCAGACCCAGAGAGTCACACGGACCCTGGAGTAACATAACATATAGACTTTATCTACCAACCATATACAGTACCAGTCAAAAGTTTGGACACACCTACTCATTCAAGGGTTTGTCTTTATTTTTACTATTGTCTACATTGTAGAATAATAGTGAAGACATCAAAACTATGAAATAACACATATCGAATTATGTAGTAACCAAAAAAGTGTTAAACAAATCAAGATATATTTTATATTGGAGATTCTTCAAAGTATCCACCCTTTGCCTCGATGACAGCTTTGCACACTCTTGGCATTCTCTCAACCAGCTTCACCTGGAATGCTTTTCCAACAGTCTTGAAGGAGTTCCCACATATGCTGAGCACTTGTTGGCTGCTTTTCCTTCATTCTGCGGTCCGACTCATCCCAAACCATCTCAATTGGGTTGAGGTTGGGTGATTGTGGAGGCCAGGTCATCTGATGCAGCACTCCATCACTCTCCTTCTAGGTAAAATAGCTCTTACACAGCCTGGAGGTGTGTTGGGTCATTGTCCTATTGAAAAACAAATGATAGTCCCACTAAGCCCAAACCAGATGGGATGGTGTATCGCTGCAGAATGCTGTGGTAGCCATGCTGGTTAATTGTGCCTTGAATTCTAAATAAATCACAGACAGTGTCACCAGCAAAGCACCCCCACACCATCACACCTCCTCCTCAATGCTTTACGGTGGGAACCACACATGCGGAGATCATCCGTTCACCTACTCTGCGTCTCACAAAGACACGGCGGTTGGAACCAAAAATCTCAAATTTGGACTCATCAGACCAAAGGACAGATTTCCACCGGTCTAATTTCCATTGCTCGGGTTTCTTGGCCCAAGCAAGTCTCTTCTCCTTATTGGTGTCCTTTAGTAGTGGTTTCTTTGCAGCAACTCAACCATGAAGGCCTGATTCACGCAGTGTCCTCTGAACAGTTGATGTAGAGATGTGTCTGTTACTTGAACTCTGTGAAGCATTTATTTGGGCTGCAATCTGAGGTGCAGTTAACTCTTATGAATGTATCCCCTGCAGCAGAGGTAACTCTGGGTCTTCCTTTCCTGTGGCGGTCCTCGTGAGAGTCAGTTTCATCATAGCGCTTGATGGTTTTTGCGACTGCACTTGAAGAAACTTAGAAGGGTGGCTATTTGAAAAATCTCAAATATAAAATATATTTTGATTTGTTTAAAACTTTTTGGGTTACTACATGATTCCATATGTGTTATTTCATAGTTTTGATGTCTTCACTATTATTCTACAGTGTAGAAAAAAGTAAAAATAAAGAAAAACCCTGGATGAGTAGGTGTGTCCAAACTTTTGACTGGTGCTGTATATTCCATATAACAACCATATATATTCCATATAACAACCATGTACAGTGGGGAAAAAAAGTATTTAGTCAGCCACCAATTGTGCAAGTTCTCCCACTTAAAAAGATGAGAGAGGCCTGTAATTTTCATCATAGGTACACGTCAACTATGACAGACAAATTGAGAAAAAAAAATCCAGAAAATCACATTGTAGGATTTTTAATGAATTTATTTGCAAATTATGGTGGAAAATAAGTATTTGGTCACCTACAAACAAGCAAGATTTCTGGCTCTCACAGACCTGTAACTTCTTGTTTAAGAGGCTCCTCTGTCCCCCACTCGTTACCTGTATTAATGGCACCTGTTTGAACTTGTTATCAGTATAAAAGACACCTGTCCACAACCTCAAACAGTCACACTCCAAACTCCACTATGGCCAAGACCAAAGAACTGTCAAAGGACACCAGAAACAAAATTGTAGACCTGCACCAGGCTGGGAAGACTGAATCTGCAATAGGTAAGCAGCTTGGTTTGAAGAAATCAACTGTGGGAGCAATTAATTAGGAAATGGAAGACATACAAGACCACTGATAATCTCCCTCGATCTGGGGCTCCACGCAAGATCTCACCCTGTGGGGTCAAAATGATCACAAGAACGGTGAGCAAAAATCCCAGAACAACACGGGGGGACCTAGTGAATGTCCTGCAGAGAGCTGGGACCAAAGTAACAAAGCCTACCATCAGTAACACACTATGCCGCCAGGGACTCAAATCCTGCAGTGCAAGACGTGTCCCCCTGCTTAAGCCAGTACATGTCGTCCAGGCCCTTCTGAAGTTTGCTAGAGTGCATTTGGATTATCCAGAAGAGGATTGGGAGAATGTCATATGGTCAGATGAAACCAAAATATAACTTTTTGGTAAAAACTCAACTCGTCGTGTTTGGAGGACAAAGAATGCTGAGTTGCATCCAAAGAACACCATACCTACTGTGGAGCATGGGGGTGGAAACATCATGCTTTGGGGCTGTTTTTCTGCAAAGGGACCAGGACGACTGATCCGTGTAAAGGAAAGAATGAATGGGGCCATGTATCGTGAGATTTTGAGTGAAAACCTTCTTCCATCAGCAAGGGCATTGAAGATGAAACGTGGCTGGGTCTTTCAGCATGACAATGATCCCAAACACACTGCCCGGGAAACGAAGGAGTGGCTTCGTAAGAAGCATTTCAAGGTCCTGGAGTGGCCTAGCCAGTCTCCAGATCTCAACCCCATAGAAAATCTTTGGAGGGAGTTGAAAGTCTGTGTTGCCCAGCGACAGCCCCAAAACATCACTGCTCTAGAGGAGATCTGCATGGAGGAATGGGCCAAAATACCAGCAACAGTGTGTGAAAACCTTGTGAAGACTTACAGAAAACGTTTGACCTGTGTCATTGCCAACAAAGGGTATATAACAAAGTATTGAGAAACTTTTGTTATTGACCAAATACTTATTTTCCACCATCATTTGCAAATAAATTCATTAAAAATCCTACAATGTGATTTTCTGGATTCTTTTTCCTCATTTTGTCTGTCATAGTTGACGTGTACCTATGATGAAAATTACAGGCCTCTCTCATCTTTTTAAGTGGGAGAACTTGCACAATTGGTGGCTGACTAAATACTTTTTTTCCCCACTGTATATTCCATATAACAACCATGTATATTCCATATAACAACCATATATATATTCCATATAACAACCATATATATTCCATATAACAACCATATATATATTCCATATAACAACCATATATATTCCATAACAACCATATATATATTCCATATAACAACCATATATATATTTCATATAACAACCATATATATATTCCATATAACAACCATATATATATTCCATATAACAACCATGTATATTCCATATAACAACCATATATATATTCCATATAACAACCATATATATTCCATATAACAACCATATATATATTCCATATAACAACCATATATATTCCATATAACAACCATATATATATTCCATATAACAACCATATATAAATTTCATATAACAACCATATATATATATTCCATATAACACCATATATATATTCCATATAACAACCATATATATATTCCATATAACAACCATATATAGTCCAGCTTTGCTCAGCATTTGCACTGATAGAAAATGACCAAAACCAGAAGTACTGTATATCCCACCTTATGTATAACCACTGTCCTTATCTCATGGTAGTCTTCAAATGCTGTGGAGGAAAATAGCATTTTATTACTGAAAAGGATGTTTAAATGTTCACTTGTTCACGCCCATTCAATGAGTTTACAGCATTGGATTGGTGTCTACCGTGACCAGTGTTAACAACAAGAAATCCCATAATCAGAGAGTGAATCCCTCACGGTAGCCCTCTCCTCTCTGGCGTCTCTCTTTCTCCATCTGGTGGCTTAACTTTACTGTAGTTTACTTTAAGTTACTTTTTTACAGTTGATTTGACTATTACAGTTGTTTAAAACACTGGTGAAATATGTTATGAGAAGCCTCCATCTCACTCACGGTAGCCCTCTCCTCTCTGGCGTCTCTCTGTCTCCCCCTGGTGGTGACCCTGGACATCACACACACCGGAGGGGGTCAGGGTGGAGCTGCCACTACCACCGGAGTCACCACTCTGGACAACACAACATTATAAAACCACAGACCAGGTGGAGTTTGACAAAGAGAAACACAAAGCCCTAGTATGACGATAGACATGACGTCGTGGGTAAGAGGCTATGAGGCGCGGTGTTTTACCTGGCTTCCACAAGAGTAGTGAACACCGGCTTTGAAGCGAGCAACCTCTAGGATCACTGCTCCACTACTGCAGCTCTGAGAGACACGACAGAGAGATGAGAGAGGACTTAAACCTGGGTGTGTGTGTGTGTGTGTGTGTCTGTGTGTGTGTGTGTGTGTGTGTGTGTGTGTGTGTGTGTGTGTGTGTGTGTGTCTGTGTGTGTGTGTGTCTGTGTGTGTGTGTGTGTGTGTGTATGTGTGTGTGTGTGTGTGTGTGTCTGTGTGTGTCAGATCTGTAGCAGCGCCGTCACGTCTTCCTGTGTGGCTTCGCTGACTTCCTCTCTAACAACTGAGGTGTGTGTGTGTATCAGCGCGGTGACATGTTTCTGTGTGGCTGATCTGACATCCTCTGTGTGTGTGTGTGTGTGTGTGTGTGTGTGTGTATCAGTGGAGGCTGCTGAGGGGAGGACAGCTCATAATAAATGGCTGGAACGGAGCAAATGGAATGGAAACCATGTGTTTCGATGTATTTGATACCATTCCAGTGATTCCGCTCCAGCCATTACCACGAGCCCGTCCTATACCTATAGCAGTGTTGTGAGGTGTTCCTGTGATGCTTCTCTGACATCCTCTCCTAGTGTGTGTGTGTGTGTGTGTGTGTGTGTGTGTGTGTGTGTGTGTGTGTGTGTGTGTGTGTGTGTCTGTGTGTGTGTGTGTGTGTGTGTGTGTGTGTGTGTGTGTGTGTGTGTGTGTGGTGTGTGTGTGTGTGTCTGTGTCTGTGTGTGTGTGTGTGTGTGTGTGTGTGTGTGTGTGTGTGTGTGTGTCTGTGTCTGTGTCTGTGTGTGTGTGTGTGTGTGTGTGTGTGTGTGTGTGTGTGTGTGTGTGTGTGTGTGTGTGTGTGTGTGTGTGTGTCTGTGTCTGTGTGTGTGTGTGTGTGTCTGTGTCTGTGTCTGTGTGTGTGTGTGTGTGTGTGTGTCTGTGTCTGTGTGTGTGTGTGTGTGTGTGTGTCTGTGTGTGTGTGTGTGTGTGTGTGTGTATATCCCACCTGTAACAGTGAGGTAACGTGTTCCTGTGTAGCTGTTCTGACATCCTCTCTGTTGACTGACAGGATCTGGTCTCCTAGAAACAGCCGACCGTCTCCATCAGCCACACCCCCTCGAATGATCTCAGACACAAACACACCTGTGTCGTTGCTAGTGGAAACATCAAGATGTCAACATAATAACATTTATGACTGTTGAAACCAGCTGACAGCTGAAAACCAGTTGACAGTTGAAAACCAGTTGAAAACCATTAGATAGTTGAAAACCAGTTGACAGTTGAGAACCAGTGGACAGCTGAAAACCAGTTGACAGTTGAGAACCAGTGGACAGCTAAAAACCAGTAGATAGTTGAGAACCAGTGGACAGCTGAAAACCAGTAGATAGTTGAGAACCAGTGGAGAGCTGAAAATCAGTAGTAGATAGTTGAGAAACAGTCCCCTACCTCTTCCCTAC
>NW_028157176.1:0-81916 GCF_964263955.1 Coregonus lavaretus | reverse complement strand
CTGTTGCTTGTCTGTGGCACGTGATGATACCCTTTATCTACTTCCCCAGAGTCAGATGAACTCGTGGATAACATTTTTATGTCTCTGTGTCCAGTATGAAGGAAGTTAGAGGTAGTTTCATGAGCCAATGCTAACTAGCGTTAGCACAATGACTGGAAGTCTATGGGTATCTGCTAGAGTGCTAGCAGATACATTTACATTTACGTCATTTAGCAGACGCTCTTATCCAGAGCGACTTACAAATTGGTCCATTCACCTTATAGCCAGTGGGATAACCACTTTACAATATTATTATTATTATTATTTTTATTTTTTGGGGGTGGGTTGGGGTAAGGGGGGGTAGAGAGAGGGAAAAATATATTGGGTGAGAGAAAGTGGAGAGAGAGAGAGAAAAAAACTGAGTGAACAAATGAGAAAGAGGTCTATGATTATGATGTATTTTGAGAGATTGACAGTTGTGTGTGATATGAAACACCAGGCGTATTTTTCCTCCTCCATCTCAGTAATAACAACATAATAATAATAATTGCACCCGGTAAATTACTGGATATATCACAAATTAAGTGCAATCAGGCTTGTACTTATGCTCATTACAGATATGTCCACGACTGCTGGCACTGACTAAATACCTTTTCTCCCTGTGGCACCTCAACTTCTTGTTGTTGTCTTTTATTTATTCATCTGTCAACTAACTTTGCGTTGACTTTCCCACAGTCTGTCTAAGCAACACCTGCAGTGTGTAAGACGAAAAGGAGGGATCCCAGTGTGTGTGTCTGTGTGTGTCTCTATCTCTGTGTGTGTGTGTGTGTTTCCACACAGGAGGGATCACAGGTACCGGAGCGCCAAGTCTAGGTCCAAAAGGCTCCTTAACAGCTTCTACCCCCAAGCCATAAGACTGCTGAACAATTAATCAAATGGCCACCCGGACTATTTACATTGACCCCCCCCCCCTCCCCCCTTGTTTTTACACTGCTTCTACTCGCTGTTTATTATCTATGCAAAGTCACTTTACCCCTACCTATATGTACATATTACTTCAATTACCTCGTCAAACCTGTACCCCCGCACATTGACTCGGTACCGGTACTTTTTATTTTATTTTTAACTTTTGTTTATTTAGTAAATATTTTCTTAACTCTATTTTTTGAACTGCATTGTTGGTTAAGTGCTAGTAAGTAAGCATTTCACGGTAAGGTCTACCTGTTGTATTCGGCGCATGTGACAAATAACATTTGATTTGATTTGGTTTGAGGTGGATATACCCTGTAAGAAGTCAGGGCTGAGGAATCATGGATGTGTTTCAGGTGCTTTGGACTTGAGGTAGATCACTGTTTCGTTACATATTAACCACAGGTTTCCCACCCCCTCCAACACGTTGTGTCAAAGCATCACTCAATGATTCTTTACTCACTTCATTGCCAGATGGAAGAGAAAGAGAGAGCAAAACCAAACTTGTGTTTGTGTATCCAGAGATAAGGCTGGTCATGGAGAGAAAATAGATGGATGTTATTGTCCTCAAGAGGATTGCTGTTTTCCTAACACATTGAAGTGTACAAATGTAACGAGGAACAGTAAACGTCAGAGAACCAATATTGTATTTTCTTCCTTCAGATGTATGCTGATTTCTCCAACATGATCTCACAGGGATTCCCCTGTGTACTGAGAAAGGCCTCATATTGACTGCTTTGAAGCATTGAGGGAGCAGATTTGAAAGATGGTCTTGCCTGTGGTCTTTCATATAGCCATGGTACCAATTTCAGTTGTGTTCCTTGAAAGACACAAAAGTCGATCTCATAGAGAGTTGGAGCTTCGATACGTGAAACCTCCTTGTTCCCCATAGCTTTTGATACACAACGACTAACTGACGTGTGTAGTACGACACTTTTCCTTCCAACCCATTCCAGCTGTTCTTATGACGGGAGTAATGTGTCACCATTGTCACCAGTGCATGAGAGAGCTGGGTTCCCATTGGGTTCCAATGTCACTAGACTACAAATCAAATCTAATGTTATTTACCATCTGCTTGGTGAACAATAGGTGTAGACTAACAGTGAAATGCTTCACTATAGGTCCCTTTCAACAATGCAGGGTTAATGCAGAGTTAAAGATAACATAGGAATAACATGGCTATATACTATGCAGGGAGTACCAGTACCGAGTTGATGTGCAGGGGTACGAGGTAATTGAGGTAGCTATGAAAAGTTGAAGTCAGAGATTTACATACACCTTAGCCAAATACATTTAAACTCAGTTTTTTACAATTTCTGACATTTAATCCTAGTAAAACTTCCCTGTCTTAGGTCAGTTAGGATCACCACTTTATTTTAAGAATGTGAAATGTAAGAATAATAGTAGAGAAAATGATTTATTTCAGCTTTTATTTATTTCATCACATTCCCAGTGGGTCAGACGTTTACATACACTCAATTAGTATTTGGTAGCATTGCCTTTAAATTGTTTAACTTGGGTCAAACTTTCCGGGTAGCCTTCTACAAGCTTCCCACAATAAGTTGGGTGAATTTTGGCCCATTCCTCCTGACAGAGCTGGTGTAACTGAGTCAGGATTGTAGGCCTCCTTGCTCGCACACACTTTTTCAGTTCTTCCCACACATTTTCTATAGGATTGAGGTCAGGGCTTTGTGATGGCCACTCCAATACCTTGACTTTGTGGTCCTTAAAACAGTTTGCCACAACTTTGGAAGTATGCTTGGGGTCATTGTCCATTTGGAAGACCCATTTGCGACCAAGCTTTAACTTCCTGACTGATGTCTTGAGATGTTGCTTCAATATATCCACATAATTTTGCTTCCTCATGATGCCATCTATTTTGTGAAGTGCACCAGTCCCTCCTGCAGCAAAGCACCCCCACAGCATGATGCTGCCACCCCCCGTGCTTCACTGTTGGGATGGTGTTCTTCGGCTTGCAAGTAATCCCCTTTTTCCTCCAAACATAATGATGGTCATTATGGCCAAACAGTTATATTTTTGTTTAATCAGACCAGAGGGCATTTCTCCAAAAAGTACGATCTTTGTCCCCATGTGAAGTTGCAAACCGTAGTCTGGCTTTTTTATGGCGGTTTTGGAGCAGTGGCTTCTTCCTTGCTGAGCGGCCTTTCAGGTTATGTCGATATAGGACTCGTTTTACTGTGGATATAGATACTTTTGTATCTGTTTCCTCCAGCATCTTCACAAGGTCCTTTGCTGTTGTTCTGGGATTGATTTGCACTTTTCGCACCAAAGTACGTTCATCTCTAGGAGACAGAACGCGTCTCCTTCCTGAGCGGTATGACGGCTGCGTGTTTCCATGGTGTTTATACTTGCATACTATTGTTTGTACAGATGTACTTGGTACCTTCAGGCATTTGGAAATTGCTCCCAAGGATGAACCAGACTTGTGGAGGTCTACAATGTTTTTCTGAGGTCTTGGCTGATTTCTTTAGCATTTCCCATGTTGTCAAGCAAAGAGGCACTGAGTTTGAAGGTAGGCCTTGAAATACATCCACAGGTACACCTCCAATTGACTCAAATTATGTCAGTTAGCCTATCAGACGCTTCTAAAGCCATTACATCATTTTCTGGAATTTTTCAAGCTGTTTAAAGGCATAGTCAACTTAGTGTATGTAAACTTCTGACCCACTGGAATTGTGATACAGTGAATTATAAGTGAAATAATCTGTCTGTAAACAATTGTTGGAAAGATTACTTGTGTCATGCACAAAGTAGATGTCCTAACCGACTTGCCAAAACTATAGTTTGTTAACGAGAAATGTGTGGAGTGGTTGGAAAAATAGTTTTAATGACTCCAAGTGTATGTCAACTTTCGACTTCAACTGTAGGTAGGGGTAAAGTGACTAGGCAACAGGATAGATAATAGACAGTAGCAGGAGCGTATGTGGTGAGTATGAAAGTGTGTGTGTGTGTGTATGTGTGTGTTGGGGTGTCAGTGTAAGTAAGTGTGAGTGTGTGGGTAGAGTCCAGTGCAAGAGAGTTAGTGCAAAAAAGGGTCAATGCAGGTAGTTAGCTATTTTGCTGTCTTGTTTATCAGTCTTACCGCTTGGGGGTTGAAAGTGTTCAGGGTCCTGTTGGTTCCAGACTTGGTGCACTGGTACCGCTTGCTGTGCGGTAGTAGAGAGAACAGTCTATGGCTTGGGTGGCTGGAGTCTTTGACAATTTTTGGGGCCTTCCTCTGACACCGCCTGGTGGCGCAGTGGTCTAAGGCACTGCATCGCAGTGCTAGCTGTGCCACTAGAGATCCTGGTTCGAATCCAGGCTCTGTCGTAGCCGGCCGCGACCGGGAGACCTCAAGGGGCGGCGCACAATTGGCCCAGCGTCGTCCAGGGTAGGGGAGGGAATGGCCAGCAGGGATGTAGCTCAGTTGGTAGAGCATGGTGCTTGCAACGCCAGGGTTGTGGGTTCGATTCCCACGGGGGGCCAGTATGAAAAAATGAAAAAATAATGTATGCACTCACTAACTGTAAGTCGCTCTGGATAAGAGCGTCTGCTAAATGACTAAAATGTAAATGTAATAGAGGTCCTGGACGGAAGTGAGCTCAGCTCCAGTGATGTACTGGGCTGTACTCACCACCCTCTGTAGCGCTTTGAGGTCGGGTGCCTTGCAGTTGCCTTACCAAGCGGTAATGAAACCAGTCAAGATGCTCTCAATGGTGCAGCTGTATAACTTTTTGAGGATCTGAGGGCCCATGCCAAATATTTTCAGCCTCCTGAGGGGAAGAGGCGCTGTCGTGTCCATTTCATAGCTGTCTGGGTATGTTTGGAACATGTTAATTCCATAGTGATGTGGACACTGAGGAACTTGAAGCTCTCGACCCGCTCCACTACAGCCTCATCGATGTGGATGGGGGCGTGCTCACCCCTCCATTTCCTGTAGTCCTTGATCAGCTCCTTTCTTGCAGACATTGAGGGAGAGGTTGTTATCCTGGCACCACACTGCCAGGTCCCTGACCTCCTCCCTATAGGCTGCCTCATTGTCGTTGGTGATCAGTCTTACCACCGTTGTGTCGTCAGGTTGTTGTTTAAACCTGTTTAAAGGTCTTACTCACATCAGCTACGGAGAGTGAGATCATACAGTCATCTGGAACAGCTGGTGCTCTCATGCATGGTTCAGTGTTGCTTGCCTCGAAGTGAGCATAGAAGACATTTAGCTAATCTGGTAGGCTCGCTGCTGGGTTTCCCTTTGTAATCTCTGATAGTTTGCACGCCCTGTCGAGCATCAGAGCCGGCATAGTAGGAGTTGATCTTAGTCCTGTATTTACACTTTGCCTGTTCTGCACTTTAAACCCCAATGTGCTGCCATTACAAAAAAAAAATTAAACCGTTGCACTTATTATATCTGAGTACAGTTACTTAAAGTTATTTTGTAGTCATTACTAAAACTGAGTCAATGTGACCCTGTAGGGGGTCCAGATTTGAGTTGTATTAGCTTAAAAATATTGAGTAACTCCCCACTAAGCCACTCCTCCAATATAATTTCCCAGTGTGCCTTGCCTTTTCGAGTGAATTGTAGAGTTACCACCCATGACTGTATTTGTTAGTGACAGAGAAATGTTTGTTGAATTCCTGTGGCATTAACCATGTGAGTTCCTAGGCTAAAATTATCATTATAATTAAACTCTTTATTTAAGTACCTTAGATATCTCATAAGGCCTTAATTTGAGGCCTAGCATTACTATTTATTACTATTATTATACAGTAGCCTGAAACTCATGGTTTACAGGCCGCATCAGGTCTGCAAGTAGGGTAAACATTTTTTTGGTAACTTTCCCAAAATCCCCCCCCCCCCCCCCCACCCCCAAAAAAAGAAAAAAATCGACCTGCATTAGAGCATTCTGGGTAAAAATTTGATTTGTTATCAGAACTTTAACAAAAATAGTAGATGTGACTTTTCATTTAGTTTTGAGTCAGTACATGAATATTTTAAGTAATAATGACTTTTCATTTACTTTGAATTCAATTTACTAGAAGTATATGAGTTCAAAATGCCTTGGGGTTTACAGTATTGGTGGGGTATGTACAGTGCCCTCGGAAAGTATTCAGACCCCTTGACTTTTTCAACATTTTGTTATGTTACAGCCTTATTCAAAAATGGATTTAAAAAATAATAATCCTCAGCAATCTACATACAATACCCCATAATGACAAAGCAAAAACAGGTTTTTATAAATGTTTGCAAATTTATAAAAAATGTAAAACAGAAATACCTTATTTACATAAGTATTCAAACCCTTTGCTATGAGACTCGAAATTGAGCTCAGATGCGTCCTGTTTCCATTGATCCTCCTTGAGATGTTTCTACAACTTGATTGGAGTCCACCTGTGGTAAATGAAATTGATTGGACATTAGTTGGAAAGGCACACACCCGTCTATATAAGGTCCAACAGTTGACAGTGCATGTCAGAGCAAAAACCAAGACATGAGGTCGACGGAATTGTCCGTAGAGCTCCGAGACAGGATTGTGTCAAGGCACATCTGGCACATCTGAGGACGGGTACCAAAACATTTCTGCAGCATTGAAGGTCCTCAAGAACACAGTGGCCTCCATCATTCTTAAATGGAAGAAGTTTGGAACCACCAAGACTCTTCCTAGAGCTGGCTGCCCGGCCAAACTGAACAATTGGTGGAGAAGGGCCTTGGTCAGGGAGGTGACCAAGAACCCGATGGTCACTCTGACAGAGCTCCAGAGTTCCTCTGTGGAAATGGGAGAACATTCCAGAAGGACAACCATCTCTGCAACACTCCACCAATCAGGCCTTTATGGTAGAGTGGCCAGACGGAAGCCACTCCTCAGTAAAAGGCACATGACAGCCCGCTAGGAGTTTGCCAAAAGGCACCTAAAGACTCTCAGACCATGAGCAACAAGATTCTCTGGTCTGATGAAACCAAGATTGAACTATTTGGCCTGAATGCCAAGCGTCATGTCTGGAGGAAACCTGGCACCATCCCTACGGTGAAGCATGGTGGTGGCAGCATCATGCTGTGGGGATGTTTTTCAGCGGCAGGGACTGGGAGACTAGTCAGAATCGAGGAAAAGATTAATGGAGCAAAGTACATAGAGATCCTTGATGAAAACCTGCTCCAGGGGGCTCAGGACCTCAGACTGGAGCGAACGTACACCTTACAACAGGACAACGACCCTAAGCACACAGCCAAGACAATGCAGGAGTGGCTTCTCTGAATGTCCTTGAGTGGCCCAGCCAGAGCCCGGTCTTGAACCCGATCGAACATCTCTGGAGAGACCTGAAAATAGCTGTGCAGCGACTCTCCCCATCCAACCTGACAGAGCTTGAGAGGATCTGGACAGAAGAATGGGAGAAACTCCCCAAATACAGGTGTGCCAAGCTTGTAGCATCATACCCAGCCTGAAGGTGTGTTGGGTCATTGTCCTGTTGACACTGTGTGTGATATATTTAGAATTCAAGGCACACTTAACCAGCATGGCTACCACAGCATTCTGCAGCGATACGCCATCCCTTCTGGTTTGGGTTTAGTGGGACTATCATTTGTTTTTCAACAGGACAATGACCCAACACACCTCCAGGCTGTGTAAGGGCTATTTTACCAAGAATTAGAGCGATGGAGTGCTGCATCAGATGACCTGGCCTCCACAATCCCCCGACCTCCAACCAATTGAGATGGTTTGGGATGAGTCGGACCGCAGAGTGAAGGAAAAGCAGCCAACAAGTGCTCAGCATATGTGGGAACTCCTTCAAGACTGTTGGAAAAGCATTCCAGGTGAAGCTGGTTGAGAGAATGCCAAGAGTGTGCAAAGCTGTCATCAAGGCAAAGGGTGGCTTTTGAAGAATCTCAAATATAACATATATTTTGATTTGTTTAACACTTTTTTGCTTACTACATGATTCCATATGTGTTATTTCATAGTGTTGATGTCTTCACTATTATTCTACAATGTAGAAAAGAGTAAAAATAAAGAAAAACCCTTGAATGAGTAGGTGTGTCACAACTTTTGACTGGTACTGTATCTATAAAAAAATTATAATGATCTGCAGTCTAAAAATATCACGCATGATTCATAGAGCCACCTTTCTCAACTCCTGGCTTTGATGTCCACAACACTGCTGGTTTTCATTCCTCCCCTCTAATCTGGGGTTCTAGGTGAGTGGGCTCTCTGTGGTCAATCAGTGAAATTAATCAATCAATCAATTCATAAGGAGAAAAAAGCAGCATTATTGCAGAAGACCTGGATCAGATCTGAGTCCCCCTGCTATAGAGGGTTTTTATTCAAAAAGGCTGGTACATGGTGAATATCATCCCCGTTGACAACCACCTGAGGCTGTTCTGGGATCTGTTGTTTCTGTGTAGGGGCTCAGTACGGAGCTGGAATGCTGTTAGGAGGAATGGTCTGCTTTAATGGTTCGTCTTCATCTGTCATTGAGATTCACCTCAGATGCTGCAGAGACAGCTTGGAGTCCTTCGTGGTGGTGGACTTAGAGTGTGTGAATGGCTGGGATGCTTTACTTTTGAAAAAGTACAGCAGCATTGTAATGTTTATGATATCCATATCCTCTCTCTTTCTCCATCTACACACATGTTGATCTGAGAACACTCAACAGTGTTTGTGTGTGTTCTCTGTGAGCTTCATCGCTAGCTGCTAGCACGTTGTCCTGACACACACTGTAGCCTCTGGAGCCTCCTGACCACTCAACCCTCTAACCGCTTCCCCAGAGCAGAGCTGCACTGAGTTTCTCCCAGTGGTTTATTTGTGTTAATCACCCGGTGGAGAACAGAGGGAGCCCCGACTACAGAGTGTTTAACACTATAGCGGATCAGCCAGCTAGCAAAACAAACACACATCAATCTCTCAGTCTTTCGCTCTCTCTCTCTCTCTCTCTCTTGAATCTCTGTATGACTCTCTCATCATGTATCTTCCTAACGTTGTCTCTCACACCCTCTCTCTCTCTCAATAATATCTCTATCACCCTCTCTCTCTCAATAATATCTCTATCTCTCTATCAATAATATCTCTATCGCTCTCTCTCTCAATAATCTCTCTCTCTCTCTCTCTCTCTCTCTCTATCTCTCAATAATCTCTTTCTCTCTCAATAATCTCTCTCTCAATAATCTCTCTCTCTCTCTCTCTCTCTCTCTCTCTCTCTCTCTCTCTCTCTCTCTCTCTCCTCTCTCTTTCTCCCATCATGTTGCAATGGCCTTGAGAGTATATCAAGATGCCCCTCATCATTCTTCACATCTTTGTCTCAGTTGGAATATTGATTCCACCACATTTTACACGCAGTTTCTCAAACCAAAGAGGAGAAAAACATGCCACAGAGAGTCTGCCTTTTGTCATCATGCCTCGGCTAAAATAATACAGATCATTTCACACATGGAACCTCTAAAAATCAGGGAAAATATTTTTATTTTTTGGAGATGCGATCTCTATTTCATCTCCCTGTCAGTTAGTGTGTAGGCGTATGGCATTGTGCTTTTAAATGTTAATATTGCATTATTTACAAGTACGATTTTGACTTAATCAGGTTATTGGCAGATGAGATGGGCAAATAAAGTGGATCTTTGAAGAGGTTTGCTTTACATGTACGCAAATGTCCCCAACACCAAATCTGTTGTTTCAAAACGTCTGAGTCCCCTGAGCAGCACTTGTTAGTGAAAGCCAAACGATATGCAACACCCACCACCAACTGCGATCCTCAACACAACATAAAAACATGTGCAGAGCCCAGTGATTACTTGGAATTCACTGTACGCCTCGCAACATGTTTGGCTTATTTTCATCATCAGTGTGTGCTTCCTCAGCGCATGGCAACAACAAAAAACAATCCATCGGTGCCTGAGTGAAGTCTTGGCCTCCAACTTGTTTTGGTTGTTTTTCACTTGGAGTGCTGACATGCTCATGATTACTTTTTATTTTCACAGGGTTCGGTTGTAATACAGTATCATAGTTCATTATCACACCTACCACCAACTGGAATCTTCAACACAACATAAATAACATGTGTCGAGACCAGTGATTACCCAGCAAAGAATTTATCAACAGACTTCTCTCCGTCACATCTAATGTGCTTCGTTTTTGTCTATGGCCAGAGAGTAAACTACAGATCAACTAGGACCATTGGCTGGCATTCTTTTCTTTAAAAACACAACGTAAAAGAGTTAACGATCACGTCTGTTAGATGTTTGTCTCCTTTTCATCTTTGGAGAGGTTGTGTCCTGCTTGTTGGGGTTTCCCTTCATGTTGACCCACCGTGTTCTGTACCACTGTCCAATCACTGCCAGCTACACCGGCCAACAACATGAGTGTTCCACCACACTTAGACATGGGAGAACTCAGAGAGCTCACCTCAAAAACAAATGCTGTACTGTCTTTGATACCTAGAGGTGAGCGATTTTCCATACTGCGGATACTTTGGATTCTGTAGATGGCTTTAGCATGGTATGTGTGTCTGTTATTTGGTTTTGCCCATAAATGTGTTATGTAAAGTATTGTTGTAGCTGCTTTAGCTATCGTCAAGGCCTTCCTTCTCTGTTTGACTAACCTGTGTCTTGTTGTCAGTAGACATAAATATTTTTCTCTGATGTAATCGTGCAGGATATTATATTATTGTGTTTTGTGATGGTGGTGTGATTTCTGTTGCGCCTTGATGAGCTTGTACTGTTCTGCCGTTGTGTGGACTCTCCATACTCTCTGGTATTCATACATTTGTGTGATTGTGGGTGTGTGTGTGTGCATGTGTTTGTGTGTATGTGCTTGTCCATGTGCATGTGCTTTAGCATGTATAGTGTGTGTGTGTGTGTGTGTGTGTGTGTGTGTGTGTGTGTGTGCTTAAGCATGTCTTGTGTGTAGGGTGTGTGTGTGTGTGTGTATGTGTGTGTGTGCTTAAGCATGTCTTGTGTGTAGGGTGTGTGTGTGTGTGTGTGTGTGTGTACTTAAGCATGTCTTGTGTGTATGGTGTGTATGTGTGTGTGATCTAGACTTGTCTGAATCTTCCCTCCTGTCATCCGTTAGCGGTGGACATGAGCTCTCGTGTAATGAGGTTATTTATCACTGAGAGGCTGGAGGCTTTCAGCGGGGTGCATGCACACATACACCCACACACACACACCCTACACACAAGACATGCTTAAGCACACACACACACACACACAAACACATGCACACACACACACCCACAATCACACAAATGTGGGGGGGTGTGTGTGTGTGTGGTGAAACTCTGAGGAGCTGTGTAAATATTTGAGGGAACATTCCATACATCATCTTTTCCACTGTGCTGTCCTGGGCCATCAGTTTTCCTCATGTCCATTCTGGCAGGAAAACCAGCCGCACACGAGACTCTACCCGAGACTCTACCCGCCAGTCACATTTGTATTTGTAATTTATTACGGATCCCCATTAGCTGCTGCCAAGGCAGTTATATACAATTTAAAATATTAAATGACATTATATTTCATAACACTTTACCCAATACATTTAGTGTGTTCCCTCAGGCCACTACTCCACTATCACATATTTACAATACAACATCCATGTGTACGTGTGTGTAGAGTGAGTGTCTATATGTATGTGTGTATGTACCTGTGTGTGTGTCTCTACACAGTCCCTGCTGTTCCACAAGGTGTATTTCTACCTGTTTTTTAAATCTGATTCTACTGCTTGCATCAGTTACCTGATGTGGAATAGAGTTCCATGTAGTCATGGCTCTATGTAGTACTGTGCGCCTCCCATAGTCTGTTCTTGACTTGGGGACTGTGAAGAGACCTCTGGTGGCATGCCTTGTGGGATATGCATGGGTGTCCGAGCTGTGTGCCAGTATTCCAAACAGACAGCTCGGTACATTCAGCTCGTCGACACCTCTCACAAAAACAAGCAGTGATGAAGTCAATCTCTCTTCCACTCTGAGCCAGGAGAGACTGACATGCATGTCATCAATGTTAGCTCTCCGTGTGCTTTTAAGGGCCAGCCGTGCTGCCCTGTTCTGAGCCAACTGCAATTTTCCTAAGTCCCTCTTTGTGGCACCTGACCACACTACTGAACAGTAGTCTAGGTGCGACAAAACTAGGACCCATAGCACCTGCCTTGTTGATAGTGTTGTTAAGAAGGCAGAGCAGCGCTTAATTATGGACATACTTCTCCCCATCTTAGCAACTGTTGTATCAATATGCTTTGACCATGACAGTCTACAATCCAGGGTTACTCCAAGCAGTTTAGTCACCTCAACTTGCTCAAATTCCACATTATTCATTACAAGATGTAGTTGAGGTTTAGGGTTTAGTGAATGATTTGACCCAAATACAATGCTTTTAGTTTTGGAAATATTCAGCATATTCCTTGCCACCCATTCCGAAACTAACTGCAACTCTTTGTTAAGTGTTGCAGTTATTTCAGTTGCTGTAGTAGCTAACGTGTATAGTGTTGAGTCATCCGCATACATAGACACACTGGCTTTACTCAAAGCCAGTGGCATGTCGTTAGTAAAGATTGAAAAAAGTAAGGGGCCTAGACAGCTGCCCTGGGAAATTCCTGATTCTACCTGGATTATGTTTGAGAGGTTTCCATTAAAGAACACCCTCTGTGTTTTGTTAGACAAGTAACTCTTTATCCACATTATAGCAGGGGGTGAAAAGCCATAACACATACGTTTTTCCAGCAGCAGACTATGATCGATAATGTCAAAAGCCACACTGAAGTCTAACAAAACAGCCCCACAATCTTTTTATCATCAATTTCTCTCAGCCAATCATCAGTCATTTGTGTAAGTGCTGTGCTTGTTGAATGTCCTTTTCTATAAGCATGCTGAACGTTTGTTGTCAATTTGTTTACTGTAAAATAGCATTGTATCTGGTCAAACACCATTTATTCCAATTGTTTATTAAGGGTTGGTAACAGGCTAATTGGTCAGCTGTTTATGCCAGTAAAGGGGGCTTTACTATTCTTAGGTAGTGAAATGACTTTTGCTTCCATCCAAGCATGGGGGCACACACATTCTAGTAGGCTTAAATTGAAAATATGGCAAATAGGAGTGGCAATATCGTCCGCTATTATCCTCAGCTATTTTCCATCCAAGTTGTCAGACCCCGGTGGCTTGTCATTGTTAATAGACAATAATAATTTGTTCACCTCTTCCAGACTCACTTTGCGGAATTCAAAATTAAAATGCTTGTTTTTCATAATTTGGTCAGATATACTTGGATGTGTAGTGTCAGCAATTGTTGCTAATCTTGCCAATGAAAAAAGTATTAAAGTAGTTGGCAATATCAGTTGGTTTTGTGATGAATGAGCCATCTGATTCAATGAATGTTGGAGCTGAGTTTGCATTTTTTCCCAAAATGTCATTTAAGGTACTGCAAAGATTTTTACTATAATTCTTTGTGTCATTTATCCTTGTTTCATAGTGTTGTTTCTTCTTCTTTTTATTCAGTTTAGTCACATGATTTCTCAATTTGCAATACTTTTGCCAATCGGTTGTGCAGCCAGACTTATTTGACATTCCTTTTGCCTCATCCCTCTCAACCATACAGTTTTTCAATTCCTCATCAATCCACTGGGATTTAACAGGAATAAGAAATTTCATAAATGTGTCAAGTGCAGTGTCTGTTTGCTCCTCATAACACACCACGGACCAACATATATTCTTTACATCAACAACATAGGAATCTGTCACGCCCTGACTCTGGGGACTCGTATTTGTTGAGTCAGGGTGTGTATTTTCTGTGTGGTATGTTCTAGGTTTAGATCTAGATCGTCTAGATCTATGTTGGCCGGTGTGGTTCCCAATCAGAGGCAGCTGTCGCTCGTTGTCTCTGATTGGGGACCATACTTAGGCAGCCTATTGGCACTAGTGGGTTGTGGGATCTTGTTCTGTGTGAGGTATGTTGTTTGTCTGCCTTGGACTTCACATTTCATTTCATTTGTTGTTTTGTCGTGGTGTTTATTCAGTATAAATAAACATGTATGCATATCACGCTGCGCCTTGGTCCGTCCCGTCTATAAACGAACGTGACAGAAGATCCCACCAAACGAGGACCAAGCAGCGTGTTCAGGAGCAAACGCCGGGAATTAAACAGGAAGTTACATTAGTAGATGTCCTCCTCGGTTGGGGGAGAATTACGGAGGAGGAGGCCGTCCGTTACCGGAAGGCGATGAAGGAGGATGCCCAGGTAGGAGAGGAGAAACGGCGCCAACAGTGCCGACGACGGAGACCCGAGAGGCAACCACAAGAGGGCTTAAAGGGCGGATCTGCAGGTTAGGAGAGGAGGCCACCATGTTACGGGGGCTATTGGTTCAGAGGGAGCAGGAGATATTAGGTCAGAGGGAGGCGCTACAGGAGGCTATAAGGGAAAAGGAAAGTGTAGAGGCACGGCGAGAGGAGCTGGTTAGGCAGCAGAAGGAGCGGGGGTTAATAAAGGAACCCAGTCCCGCTCCTCACACCAAGCAAGTGGTGCGTGTCGCCAGTCCGGTCCGGCCCGTTCCTGCTTCCCGCACTAAGCCAGTGGTGCGTGTTCCCAGAATGGCCCGACCCGTTCCTGCCCCTCGCACCAAGCCAGTGGTGCGCGTCGCCAGTCCGGCACGTCCTGTTCCTGCCCCTCGCACCAAGCCAGTGGTGCGCGTCGCCAGCCCGGCCCGGCCTGTTCCTGCCCCTCGCACCAAGCCAGTGGTGCGCGTCGCCAGCTCGGTCCGGCCTGTTCCTGCCCCTCGCACCAAGCCAGTGGTGCACGTCGCCAGCCCGGTCCGGCCTGTTCCTGTCCCTCGCACCAAGTAAGTGGTGCGCGTCGCCAGCCCGGCCCGGCCTGGCCTGCTCCTGCCCCTCGCACCAAGCCAGTGGTGTGCGTCGCCAGCCCGGCCCGGCCTGTTCCTGCCCCTCGCACCAAGACAGTGGTGCGTGTGTCCAGTCCGGCACGGCCCGTGCCTGTTCCACCGGCACCGGTCGGCTGCTCCATTCCTGAGCCAGAGCAGTCCGCTCCACCGGTGCCCAGTTCAGCTCCGGTCAGTTGCTCCACTCCGGAGCTAGAGCAATCCACTTCACCAGGGTCTAGTCCAGATCAGGTCAGCGGCTCCACTCCGGACCCAGAGCAGTCCGCTCCACCGGTGCTCAGTCCAGCTCCGGTCAGCGGCTCCAGTCCGGAGCCTGTGCAGTCCGCTCGACCGGTGCCCGGTCCAGCTCCGGTCAGCGGCTCCAGTCCAGATCCAGACGTCAGCCCCTCTCCAGGTTCGGGGTCTACCACACCAGGGTCCAGACAGGGCTTGGTACTTCATGGGAGGAAGGAGAGGGGAAGCAACGCGCCGAGGTCTAGACCAGACCAGGGGCGCAACAGGGAGGTGAAGAGTGAGAGGTCGTCATGCGCTGAGCCGGATCCGCCTCCGAGGCGGAATGCCCACCCGGCCCCTACCCTGTTATGTTTATGTTGTGCGGTCGGAGTCCGCACCTTTGGGGGGGGGGTACTGTCACGCCCTGACTCTGGGGACTCGTATTTGTTGAGTCAGGGTGTGTATTTTCTGTGTGGTATGTTCTAGGTTTAGATCTAGATCGTCTAGATCTATGTTGGCCGGTGTGGTTCCCAATCAGAGGCAGCTGTCGCTCGTTGTCTCTGATTGGGGACCATACTTAGGCAGCCTATTGGCACTAGTGGGTTGTGGGATCTTGTTCCGTGTGAGGTATGTTGTTTGTCTGCCTTGGACCTCACGTTTCATTTGTTGTTTTGTCGTGGTGTTTATTCAGTATAAATAAACATGTATGCATATCACGCTGCTCCTTGGTCCGTCCCGTCTATAAACGAACGTGACAGAATCACTAGAAAACGTATTGTATGACCTCTTATACACAATATTGTGATCACTACATCCAAAGGATTTGGATACTGCTTTCAAACAATTCTCTGCAGCATTAGTAAAAATATGATCAATACATGTTGATTTTGAGGAAGGCCCTCAAAATTGTCAAAGACTCCAGCCACCCTAGTCATAGACTGTTCTCTCTGCTACCGCACGGCAAGCGGTACCGGAGTGCCAAGTCTAGGTCCAAAAGACTTCTCAACAGCTTCTACCCCCAAGCCATAAGACTCCTGAACAGCTAATCATGGCTACCCAGACTATTTGCACTGCCCCCCCACCCCATCCTTTTACGCTGCTGCTACTCTGTTAATTATTTATGCATAGTCACTTTAACTCTACCCACATGTACATATTACTTCAACTACCTCAACTAGCCGGTGCCCCCGCACATTGACTCTGCACCGGTACCCCCCTGTATATATAGCCTCCCTACTGTTATTATATTTTACTTCTGCTCTTTTTTTTCTCAACACTTTTTTTGTTGTTGTTTTATTTTTACATTTTTTTGTTAAAAATAAATGCACTGTTGGTTAAGGGCTGTAAGTAAGCATTTCACTGTAATGTCTGCACCTGTTGTATTCGGCGCATGTGGCCAATACAATTTGATTTGATTTGATTTGATGATTTAATTCCTGTACTGTTTGTAACCACCCTGGTAGGTTGACTGATAACTTGAACCAGGTTGCAGCCACTGGTTACAGTTTGAAGCTCTCTCTTGAGTGGGCGGCCTGATGATAGCCAGTCAATATTTAAATCACCCAGAAAGTATACCTCTCTATTGATATCACATACATTATCAAGTATTTCACACATGTTATCCAGATACAGACTGTTAGCACTTGGTGGTCTATAGCAGCTTCCCACCAGAATTGGCTTTAGGTGAGGCAGATGAACCTGTAGCCATATTACTTCAACAGTATTTAACATGAGGTCCTCTCTAATCTTCACAGGAATGTGGTTCTGTATATAAATAGCAACACCTCCACCATTGACATTTCTATATTTTCTGTAAATGTTATAACCTTGTATAGCTACCACTGTATCATCAAAGGTATTATCTAAGTGAGTTTCAGAGATAGTAAGAATATGAATGTCATCTGTTACTAACAAATTATTGATTTCATGAACCTTAAGCTACATATGTTAACGTGGGCTATTTTGAGCACTTTTCTTCTGGGATGCTTCCTTGTTTTTATTCTTTACTGGGAAGCTTAGCAGCAGTAGATGTGCTCATGTTGTTTATGTTAGTGCACGGTGAGCTGCACACAGTGGACTGCCTCCTCGGGTACACTGGCTCAGTGCTTACAGTGTAAATCTGGTTCTTAGGCACATGATTACTGCACACAATAGCTGTAGGATCAGCGGTGGCATTCAGGGCAGTTAGAGGGACATAAATTAGGTTACTTATATTGTGTCTACCGACGCCCCTGATGTAATGTACATTTGCTGAAGCATTTTGACAACTCTGCGTCACAATGGTAGGGATTAGCTGAGCTGGGCTTGGGTCATGGCTAAGTCATTGTCTCAACGCAGCCTTATAATGCTGTGAAAGAATCCAGGAACCCAAATGATTTGGGTGGATCCCATCCTCCTTATAAAACGTGTTTTGTTTCCAAAAAGTATCGAAATTGTCAACAAAAGTTACACCCATTGAGCTGCAATAATCACGAAGCCAGTTGTGAAGAGCAAGAATCCTGCTAAAGCGTTTAATGCCATGATTCAGAGAGGGCACAGGGCCAGATATGATGTTTTTTTTGGTTAGTGTCTAGCAGAGAGTCAATCAGCTCTTTAAAATCCAGTTTCAACTGTTCAGAGCTGTCCTTCATAATGTCATTAAAACCCACATGGACTGCGATAGAATCGATTTCCATGTCGTGACATAGTACATTCGGGAGCAGCTTAGTAATGTCATTTACTCGAGCTCCGGGATAGGACATTGTTTTTGCACCGGGAATGGTCACATTTCTTACCATGGAGCTGCCCAAAATCACGGCTGGCGAGAAGGATGAGAAAATTCGGCCACTCCCACGCTTCACAGGATGCAGGCCTCCGACAGATGGAGAAGCCCCGCTCGATCCAGAGCAGGGACGGAAGGTTGCCGACGTCGACTTCAAAATTGTAGTAGTTGGCACTGCGGCCGCAGACACAGGCACCCCCAGAGACGAAGGTGCAGGAAGATCAAGCTCCAGTACGGCGAAACTATTCGTTGTTTGTATCCCGCTCTGGGCCTCTTGTTGGGAGTGTAGACTGCTTTGTGGGAGGTCGCTGTCTTCGGCTTCCACGGCTCGTGACATGTGACCATCATTGATTGCCTTTCTCCTCATGCTGTGCTCCTTCGACGGCGCAATCAGATGGGGGAGCTCCGGGCAACACCGACCAGTCGGATAACGACAAATGTTATCCCCAGTTTCTTACGTAGGCTGGCGATCTGCGTGATCAAGGAAGCCACCTCAAGCCTATAATCCTTGGCAAGTAAACAATTGCCGCATTGGAACTCTGAGTGATCCGGTTTAGATACAGCTCCTACAGCGTTAATTTAGTTCTCCAGACAAAGAGGGCTCCATTGCAAAACTAATCAGGTACCAACTTTGTTAGCTTGATGGCTAGCAGCTTAGCGTCTCTGTTAAGCAGGCTTCAACCTGTCTCTTGATGGCTAGCAGCTTAGCTAGGTTAGCGGCTCTTTCAAGCAGACTTTAACTTGTCAGTTAAGCGAGATTCCGGAACAAGAGATAGTGGTCCTAGCTGGTAAAAATCTAACCGCGATGCGGAATCCATGCAAAAACACGTTCGGTATTTATGTTTAACAAAGATTGGTTATGTTTTAGTTAAAATAACAAACCAAGTGTTTCCAGCATACAGTGTTCAGCAGCGCACTCTGATGACGTCATGATACAGCTCAACCAATAGAATAGTGTTAAAGGTTCAGAGGTTATATGGTTTGCCCAATCATTGTCCAATGAGGAAGTAAGAGAGTGATGCTGAAAATGTTTAGAATATACAGTATAATTACATTTTCACTCTGTAACAAAGTGCTTTAGAGTGACGGCATGAACCCTGCTACTTGAGTGTTCAAAAGATGATTTCACAGAGTACGTAATGAAAATGCAGGATTTTGTGGTGAAAGAGCACACATTCATCAATAGTTTCTATACAATCATCGATAATCATACTGTAGGCTACTGCATATTCCCAAATTGGCGTGAATTGCTGTTTGGAATTTGGAGGTGGAGAATTCTAGGATTCTAGAAATGTGTGGAGGACAAAATGTTGAACTGAAATTGAAAAGTGGGACCTAATAAGCTATTCAATACCAGGTATCAGCAGATTAAAACGGCTTTGGAAAAGAAGACGGAAAAGTTACAGTTCATATAAGAAAATCAGTCAATAGAAACACATTCATTATGCCCTAATCTATGGATTTCACATGACTGGGCAGGGGCGCAGCCATGGGTGGGTCTGGGAGGGCATAGGCCCACCCACTTGGGAGCCAGGCCCACCCATTGGGGAGCCAGGGCCCAGCCAATTAGAATGAGTTTTTCCCCACAAGAGGGCTTCATTAAAGACAGAAACACTCCTCAGCAACCCCTCCCCCTCCTCAGACGATCCAACAGGTGAAGAAGCCGGATGTGGAGGTCCTCGGCTGGCGTGGTTACACGTGGTCTGCGGTTGTGAGGACGGTTGGACATACTGTCAAATTCTCTAAAACAATGTTGGAGGCGGCTTATTGTATAGAAATGAACATTAAATTCACTGGCAACAGCTCTGGGGGATATTCCTTCAGTGAGCATGCCAACTGCACGCTCCCTCAAAACTTGAGACATTTGTGGCGTTGTGTGACAAAACTGCACATTTTAGAGTGGCCTTTTATTGTCCCCTGCACAAGGTGCACCTGTGTAATGGTCATGCTGTTTAATCAGCTTCTTGATATGCCACACCTGTCAGGTGGATGGATTATCTTCGCAAAGGAGAAATGCTCACTAAAAGGGATGTAAACAAATTTGTGCCCAACATTTGAGATAAATATGCTTTTTGTAAGTATCTAACATTTCTGGGATCTTTTATTTCAGCTCATAAAACATGGGACCAACACTTTACATGTTGCGTTTATATTTTTGTTCAGTATAGTAGTTGCATCTCTCCTGAAATGAGTGATATTTCAGAGGCTGAGAGCAGAACCATGTAGGTCAGACACATTGTAGTCGTTCTGCTTTATTAGTCACCGATTGGTTGTTCCTTTCCGCCATTTTATATCCCACCTGCCAACCAGAGCCACGCTGCTGGAAAACTTTACGCTCACGCGTGCGCACACACATGCACGCAAGGTACCCTGTCTAAATGACTATCGCCCCCTTTAGAACTCACAACTGGAGTCATAAAACGCTTTGAAAGGCTGGTCATGACTCACATCAACACCATCATCCCAGACACCCAGGACCCACTCCAATTCGCATGCCGCCCCAACAGATCCACAGATGACTCAATCTCTATTGCTCTCCACATGGGCAGGCATAAGCTTCAGACAATGAACACAATTGCATTTGATCAATGACAATTTGAAGGAACAGAGATACCATGACGAGATCCTGAGGCCCATTGTCGTGCCATTCATCCGACGCCATCACCTCATGTTTCAGCATGATAATGCACGGCCCCATATAGCAAGGATCTGTACACAATTCCTGGAAGCTGAAAATGTCCCAGTTCTTCCATGGCCTGCATACAAATCAGACATGTGACCCATTGAGCATGTTTGGGGTGCTCTGGATCGATGTGTACGACAGCTTATTCCAGTTCCCGCCAACATCCAGTAACTTCGTACATTGAAGAGTAGAACAAATTTCCATAGACCACAATCAACAACCTGATCAACTCTACTCGAAGGAGATGTGTCACGCTGCATTAGGCAAATGGTGGTCACACCAGATAGTGACTGATTTTCTGACCCATTCCCCTACCTTTTTTTTGAGACCAACAGTTGCATATCTGTATTCCCAGTCATGTGAAATCCATAGATTAGGGCCTAATTTATTTATTTCAATTGACGAATTTCCTTATATGAACTGTAACTCAGTAAAATCTTTGAAATTGTTGTGTGTTGCATTTATATTTTTGTTCAGTGTAGATCACCATAGGATTGACTATACAGACGTGGTCAAAAGTTTTGAGAATGACACAAGTATTGGTCTTCACAAAGTTCCCTGCTTCAGTGTTATGAGATATTTTTGTCAGATGTTACTATGGTATATTGAAGTATAATTACAAGCATTCCATAAGTGTCAAAGGCTTTTATTGACAATTACATGAAGTTTATGCAAAGAGTCAATATTTGCAGTGTTGAGCCTTCTTTTTCAAGACCTCTGCAATCCGCCCTGGCATGCTGTCAATTAACTTCTGGGCCACATCCTGACTGTTGGCAGCCCATTCTTGCATAATCAATGCTTGGAGTTTGTCAGAATTTGTGGGTTTTTGTTTGTCCACCTGCCTCTTGAGGTTCGACCGCAAGTTCTCAATGGGATTAAGGTCTGGGGTCTGGACCCAACATTTTGATGTTTTGTTCCCTAAGCTAGTTATCACTTTTGCCTTATGGCAAGGTGCTCCATCATGCTGGAAAAGGCATTGGTCGTCACCAAACTGTTCTTGGATGGTTGGGAGAAGTTGCTCTCAGAGGATGTGTTGGTACAATTCTTTATTCATGGCTGTGTTCTTAGGCAAAATTGTGAGTGAGCCCACTCCCTTGGCTGAGAAGCAACCCCACACATGAATGGTCTCAGGATGCTTTACTGTTGGCATGACACAGGACTGATGGTAGCGCTCACCTTGTCTTCTCTGGACAAGGTGTTTTCCGGATGCCCCAAACAATCGGAAAGGGGATTCATCAGAGAATATGACTTTACCCCAGTCCTCAGCAGTCCAATCCCTGTATCTTTTGCAGAATATCAGTCTGTCCCTGATGTTTTTCCTGGAGAGAAGTGGCTTCTTTGCTGCCCTTCTTGACACCAGGCCATCCTCCAAAAGTCTTCGCCTCACTGTGCTTGCAGTTGCACTCACACCTGCCTGCTGCCATTCCTGAGCAAGCTCTGCACTGGTGGTGCCCCGATCCCGCAGCTGAATCAACTTTAGGAGACGGTCCTGGCGCTTGCTGGACATTCTTGGGCGCCCTGACGCCTTCTTCACAACAATTGAACCTCTCTCCTTGAAGTTCTTGATGATCCGATAAATGGTTGATTTAGGTGCAATCTTACTAGCAGCAATATCCTTGCCTGTGAAGGCCTTTTTGTGCAAAGCAATGATGACGGCACGTGTTTCCTTGCAGGTAACCATGATTAACGGAGGAAGAACAATGATTTCAAGCACCATCCTCCTTTTAAAGCTTCCAGTCTGTTATTCTAACTCAATCAGCATGACAGAGTGATCTCCAGCCTTGTCCTCCTCAACACTCTCACCTGTGTTAACGAGAGAATCACTGACATGATGGCACCTGGTCCTTTTGTGGCAGGGCTGAAATGCAGTGGAAATGTTTTGGGGGGATTAAGTTCATTTTCATGACAAAGAGGGACTTGGCAATTAATTGCAATTCATCTGATCACTCTTCATGACATTCTGGAGTATATGCAAATTGCCATCATCAAAACTGAGGCAGCAGACTTTTTTGTTTGTTTGTTAATTTTTTTTATTTTTTATTTTTTATATATTATTATTTTTTTGGCTATGCAATTTCGTGAGAAAACAGAGTGATGACCTCTTTTAAAAAGATGAAGATCCCATCAGCTTTCTATGGGCTAGGCCTACTATATTTATTTCTCAACTTTCCTAATATTAAGCACATTGCCTCTCTTTACAACAGGAGTATAGCCTATCTGGCTGGCAGGAAAATAAACCACAGGAATAGCTTCCTCCATTTGCTATTTAAGTGCATAGATGACAAGTATTTGTGCATGATAATGGTGCATTCTAAATCAAAACAAATTTCACACATATATTATTTAGTACATGTAAAGACAAGATTAAATCAAGAATAGTCTGATGGGTGACAATATTAGCCTATCACTTGTGAATGATATATTATCACTTGTGAATGATGCCCAGCTTAAGGCAACAAACAGTGCATGCCTTTTTTTTGCGACTTTTTCAAATCATAGTCGCACACTTCATGTAGCCCAGCCCATAGGCCTATATGTTTTGATAAGGTTTGTATCACAACTAAAGTGGCCAAATAACTTCTTAAAATTAAGCACATTAATCCGCTTTACAACGCTTTACAACAGGTGTAGAGCCTAACTGGCTCAAGTTTGGGGAAGATAATTTTCACCATAAAAATGCACCTTTCTAATAAAAGCATCACATGCATAATCGTATTTGTGGTCACTTTTGAGAATGGTGTTTTCCTGCTAATGGAACATTCGCGCTTAAAGCCTACTGTCGTGTGCGCATTGCTGCGCTTATAATGTGACGAAATAGCCTAATAGTTTATAAACATTTTAAGCTAAACGTTCTGATCTGTTGTGTCAGCCTCATTACTTAAACACATTTTTTGGATGCTAGTGGTTGTATTAATTTGGGATCAATCGCATCCCACAACTGTCCCAGACTATGTATGGAATATTTATTTCCTGCACAGACTAGAATAGGTCAACTTTGGGCGATAGTAGATTGACATAGGCTAGTGCTTTTGCTGTTCGTTAGGCCTACTCATCTTGTTGGCTGATGAAAAGTAAATGTGGACAGTTCTTCCAATATCTTCAATATGCGCCTCGGAATTGGATTAGGACGCATGCAGTTGCGTCCCCGATGTGTCTGTCTTCACTTGTAATCTGTGAGAAAGACCCGATCACGTGACTGAGAAGCATGTGAGTGAGAGGAGCTTCGGAGTGCGCAGCCGGGAGAAGGGAATTATAATTATTATATTCAGCCCAAGGGCACAACGGCCACTGGCCACAAAAAGCATGGATTTATTTAGGGGGCATTACCGCCACACAAAGGGGATGCCACTGGGAAATTCGAGGCATTATCAAGTGCTTGTCCAATTGTGAATGAGAGACTGATGAAGTGTGTGCAGCCTCCGCAAAAAAACAAAGCAGAGCTCATGCCTTTCATGCGACTTTTTCCTAATCATAATTAGAGTCACTCCATGCAGCCTTAGAATGTATTAAAAATCCAAACATATAGCCCAACGTTTGTTACATAAATAACTCTATAAATGTGTTTACATAAATGTGTTTATGTTAATTAACGGTTAATTACCGTGAGACTGGCAGTTATTTGCATCACAATCACCGGATGACAAAATGTCATGACCGCCACAGCCCTAGGTGGGACTTGGCACCAGCCTTAAGTGATGGACCCATCGAAAGCTAACCACAAGCATTATTAACATGTATAAAGGTTCGGACACACCGATAGCATTTGCCTGCCGAGAGTATTTAGCTCCTCTGAACAGAGTGCCGGCTGTAATTTGCGAACCGAGTGCGAACCGATTTTACATGTAGAATCACACAAAAATTTTGGCAGTTAGACATCAACAGCGTGCTGAACAAACCGTAGACAAATGGGAGATCCACATTCGGTGCGACCCTTAAGCATTTATAAACATGTACATCAGTATCATGCATTAGTTCTTTATCTCTGGTTTTTTAACCCTCTCTCTGCAGGATGCCTTTATTAAGATAGTCCGCAGCGAAGGGATCAGGTCATTATGGAGCGGCCTCCCTCCAACCCTGTGAGTCTGAAGTCTGCTGTTTCTCTGCCTCATTACTAATTCACACTGCTTACTCTCCTTCAGCACTGATTTATGGTCAGCTGTGTCTTGAGTGGCTGGCCCGCTGTGATTCAGCAGACTCATAGTCTATTGATAATTAATTAATTAACATTTAAGTTCCCATTAAGTTCTGCTCATTTGTATTGAGCAGTACGGATGGACACTGTGATTTTGTAAACTCAGGGTTTATCGATATTTGATTTGTTAAAGTTTTATTTTAAATCTCTCAGGCATGGATTTGTGTCTGAGTGGTGTGGTAACAGCTGATGCTGAGTCATGGGCTGTTGATGATTCATTTGGGAACATTTTATTTGTGCCCATTGCTTGTACCCATCTGATTTGTGTCTGATATGATAAAAGCAGATTTATTTTATTCATTGTTTATGGATATTTCATATATGGATGTTTGTTTCCTGTTTTTAAAAATTATTTGTAAATTATTTTTTTTTGTGGGGGGGGGGGGGTAGATCAGCTTAATATTGCAGATAGATTGTAACTTCTATCAATGTAATTGTCTGCATCACTTCCAATCCCCCATGTTTTTTATATATATACTCCCCTTTATTACTTTTCAACCCCGCCATCCTTTCCCTACTTGGAGTAAATTAGTGAACAACAATGCCCAGGCCTCTACTTCCGGCCTATACTTACTATCTACACCTTATGGACACAGTCAATTTTACAATAATTCTATTATATATATATTAATTTTTATTTAGTTTTTGCTCCTGAACTTCTTCTACTCTCAACCTCTCCGATCATTTTCATGATGTCCATCCGGTTTGCTTCTATATGCCGCAGAGGCAGCAGACTTTGTGAAAATTAGTATTTGTGTCATTCTCAAAACTTTTGACCACGACTGTACAGTACATCAGTATCCATCTGACAGACATACACACACTGGCACACAGGCACAAATACATACACACACTGGCACACAGGCACAAAGACATACACACACTGGCACACAGGCACAAAGACATACACACACTGGCACACAGGCACAAAGACATACACACACTGGCACACAGGCACAAAGACATACACACACAGGCACGCAGCAGAAGCACATATTTGTAGACGGGTGTTTCTGAACTCAAAGGTATCTGAGGTCAGGGGTGGGGTGTCAGGGGTCAGGTTCACGAATAGCTCCAGACATTGTCTGACATGTAAATGGCTATCTTGAAGGAAACCAGGCAACATTCCACTACAGGTTAGCTGGATAGCATGGAGAAGGCCTTGAGAAGGTGAACAACGGAAATGTATTAAGAACAGAACTGACAGATGCTATGGGAACAGTTATCTTGTCTTCCCCGCAGTATGTGGAACATTGACTAGATTGATTGAAAACTCTGGTCAGATTTAAATCAAAGGCACCTGTCTCATTTTAGAGTACTTTTGGCATTTTTGTTGGCCCAGTTTTATTCTATCCCCTCTCTTTTTTACCCTCCCTCCCTTGTTCTTTCTCTCTTCCTCCACTCTCTCTCTCCATTTCTCCATCCATCCCTTCTTATCGCTTTCTCTCCCTCCTCCCTCTCTCTATGGCCACCCATCCTGTGCCCAGTACAGAGGGACAGAGGTGGTATTGTGCTGTACAGAGGGAGGTTCTTCTGACTTCCCCCTGAAGTTCTCCCGAGGCTTGGACATGGCTTTTACAGCAAAGACACGGTTATGTAAGCTGAGCTCAGAAAATGCCATCCTGCACTCACTGTTCTGTCTCTTCCTGTGGCTTCATCACTGATCACCCTCACAGACTACAGGGGGAATGGAGGGGTGGGAGGGAGATGTAAGGAGGAGGGAGGAGATGCAAGAAGGTGGGTGGAGGAGGAAAAAGGTTGGAGGAGGTGGAAGGAGGTGGAAGGAGGAACACTTCCGAAGACACTTGAAACCCTACCTCTTTAAGGAATACCTGGAATAATATAAAGTAATCCTTCTACCCCCACCATCCCCCACTCCCCCCCCATAAAAAAAAAAGAAGAAGAAAAGTGGTTGTCCCACTGGCTATCATAAGTTGAATGCACCAATTTGTAAGTCGTTCTGGATAAGAGCGTCTGCTAAATGATGTAAATGTAAATGTAGTTGGAGCGGTTGAACAGGGGGACGGGGCTTGGCGAGGTACAGGGGGAGGATATTAAAAGGTTTCCCATTGTCCTAGAAATGCTCTCTGTTGACTTCTGGACCTGGCACCTCTGTATGTCCACTTCCTGTAACATTCAGCCCTCAGATAAACCCTGACACACCTGTCTGGCTGGATTACTGGACAGGACAAAGAGACAAAGAATCAACATTTTTACAACCATAACTATAGCCATTTTGTGATCTGACTAAGTCCTTAGTCCTTGATGTCTTATGCAAATTAAACATTTTCCTATTTTGTTCTAAATATAGATGTTTTCTCGTTTATAAGCTCTGAATTATAACATTTAAAGGAAAGCAGTCTGTAGCACCATAACACATCCCACTGGGCACAGACGTCAATTCAATGCCTATTCCACATTGGTTCAATGTCATTTCATTGATATGACGTGGAATCAATGTTGATTCAACCAGTATGTGCCCAGTGGGATATCTTTATATGGATATTGACTCTGTAGCACCATAACACATATCTTTAAATGAATATTGGAGAACGAAGCCTGTGACCTGGAATATGACAGTGCTTAGGGACTTCCTGTTTGAATAGACCCGCCCCCTCTGCCCAAGCCTGGTTCCTGTCTCGTGTGATGGCATGTGGGATGGAACCTCAGTGCCAGAGCAGTGGAGCTCCTGGAAACACACACATGCACACATCCATGGACACACACCTCATCCCAGAGGCCTGGTTCTGGCAGAACCGTGCTGGACGACTGACTGCTAGCAATCTGGACCCAGACAGACACACACATGCACACACTCAATCACATGCGCATACACACACACACGCGCACACGCGCACACACGCACACACGCAGGCAGGCACGCACACACACACACACACACTGTGCCCAATGGTTGTAAACATTGATGGATGAGTCTGCAGTTCAAAGGCACTTTTATGATGCAGCAGCACTAATATACCAGCACGTGTTTGTGATGGGTGGGTGACATGTTGCCAAAAGGCCATGTTTGGGGGCTTGCTCATAGTAGGCGGGTTACCACACGTGCATGAAGTGACCAAAGTTGCACGTGTTGGTGGCGTGTTTTGGGGTTTGGTACAGCAGAATGAATTGAGATTGTGTGAGAGAGGGATGACGGAGGGATGAGAGAGGGATGATGGAGGAATGAGAGAGGGATGAGAGAGGGATGAGAGAGGAATGAGAGGAATGAGAGAGGGATGAGATAGGGATGACGGAGGAATGAGAGAGGGATGAGATAGGAATGACAGAGGAATGACAGAGGGATGAGAGAGGAATGAGAGAGGGATGAGATAGGAATGAGAGAGGGATGACAGAGGAATGAGAGAGGGATGAGAGAGGGATGAGAGAGGGATTAGAGAGGTATGAGAGAGGGGAGAGGGATGAGAGAGGGATGACAGAGGGATGACAGAGGGATGAGAGAGGGATGAGATAGGAATGAGAGAGGGATGACAGAGGGATGAGAGAGGAATGAGAGAGGGATGAGATAGGAATGAGAGAGGGATGACAGAGGGATGAGAGAGGAATGAGAGAGGGATGAGATAGGAATGAGAGAGGGATGAGAGAGGTATGAGAGAGGGGAGAGGGATGAGAGAGGGATGACAGAGGGATGACAGAGGGATGACAGAGGGATGATATAGGGATGAAAGAGGGATGACAGAGAGATGAGAGAGGAGTGAGAGGGACGAGAGAGGGATGACAGAGGGATGAGAGAGGAATGAGAGAGGGATGACAGAGGGATGAGAGAGGAGTGAGAGGGATGAGAGAGGGATGACATAGGGATGAGAGAGGGATGAGAGAGGAGTGAGAGGGATGAGAGAGGGATTACAGAGAGATGACAGAGGAATGACAGAGGGATGACAGAGGGATGAGAGAGGAATGAGAGAGGGATGAGAGAGGGATGAGAGAGGAATGAGAGAGGGATGAGAGAGGGATGAGAGAGGGATGAGAGAAATGAGAGAGGGATGAGAGAGGAATGAGAGAGGAATGAGTGAGGGATGAGAGAGGGAAGAGAGAGGGATGACAGAGGGATGAGAGAGTAATGAGAGAGGGATGACAGAGGGATGAGAGAGGGATGAGATAGGAATGAGAGAGGGATGAGAGAGGGATGAGAGAGGGATGAGAGAGGAATGTGAGAGGGATGACAGAGGGATGAGAGAGGGATGAAAGAGGAAAAACTCTACTGGAACACCACTCTTCTCTTTTTCCTCCTTACCTCCGTTTTTGGAAGACTCTTCCAGAACCTTTAAACACCTTACAACTTTGGGCTAAATTAAGAGAGAGGTAAAAAGAGTGTTAGAGTGAGGGATAGGAAAGGGAGGAAAAAGAAGGAGGGAGAGAAAGAAAGGAAAGAGAGAATTAGAGAGTAAGTGCAACGAAAAATCAGCAAGAGCCTTATGGATGGAAAACAGTGGAGGTGTGGAAATCGTAGAAAAAAAATTACAGAAAGAAAGAAAGAAAGAAAAAATGAAAGGGGGAATGAGAGAGAAAGAGAGTGAGTGAAAATGAAAGAGAACGGAAGAGAGAAAGAGAAAGGGCCAGAGACACGAGAGAGAGAGAGAGAGAGAGAGAGAGGGTGTGACAGCAAGTAAAAGAGTGCTGTTCTCTGTGGGAGAGTGCGAAAAAAGAAAAGGGGTGTGTCTGCTTTCCTGTGTCCCCTCCCTCTGTAGGTATATATGCTGCAGGCTGGTCTCCCTGGATCCCAGAGCACAGCATAGAGCCTCAGCGCACCCAGCCCCTCAGCCTCAGACAGAGCCTGTCCAGTGTGCTGCACAAGTCCTGAGACCCACCAGCTCAGGGAAGTAGTCCAGCCACCAGAGACAGTTCTCAGAATCACACAGACCTAGGAGAATGACTTTACTGTTCTAGTTCTACTGTTCTAGTTCCACTGTTGTAGTCGTATACCAGGCGCAGTCTGTGAGCTAGTCCAGAGCTGGTTGATATTTACTCTGAAATTCTCCAGTACTGTAGTCCAGTGGCTCACCTTAGTCCTCCTCTTAGTCCTGAACTGTGATCATTTAGTGGAGTACCTGAGCAGATCTACACAAGTCACGTGTATCTAGTGAGACCCACCAGCCAGTCCTTTTTACCTGAGACCTCTGCAGAGAAGCTACAACCATGCAGCGCTCACACACCTTCCTCCTCTTCCTCTACCTCCTCGTCATCGTTGGGATGGCGCTGGCCAGCTCGTCCACGGCTCGGAGAAGCAGAGGTAGGTGACATCTGTATCACCATCATCACCATGTAGAACACTTACAGTCAGCTCCTGATAAATACAATGTTATTGGAATTGCTTGGCATGCACTAAACTGAAGCATGCAGATACAAAACAATGAAAAACACTGAACTTTAATAAGAACGGATTAACTACAATGCACAGCTTGCAGTTATCCAATGTGCACTTATCAGGAGTTGACTGTACATCAAATAGGATGAATATATGTATTTGTATGGGAATTCTGTCTTGCCTATCACAGGCTATTGAGTTTTGCAAAGACAGTTTGCCTCAGATGATGTAAATAAAATATGAATGTAATTAAACACATGTAGACATTCAGTTGAATGAAATGTGGACACCCCATACATATTATGATTGCATTACATTTAATGATGCTGACCGCTCAGTTTCATGTAGAATTGTTGGACCAAACTGTACAGTATTGGTGAATGGTATTTTATCAATCGACACCTTGCATGGATCCTGTAGTGATTCTGTGTTCATATAATATTGCTAGACATTATTGCAGTGTTGAATCTAAATCTGGCATATGACTGTTATTGTAATGCTTACACAGAGACTATGTCCACTGAGATCATGCTCAAAACACTGTGCATATTTCATGGTATGTGGTTGTGGTTTAGGTCTAGGTACAGTATGATTAATGGTATGCAATTGTTATTATAAACTGGGTGGTTCGAGCCCTGAATGCTGATTGTCTGACAGCCGTGGTATAACAGACCGTATACCATGAGTATGACAAAATATTTATTTTTAACTGCTCTAATTACGTTGGTAACCAGTTTATAATAGCAATAAGGCGCCTCGGGGGTTTGTGGTATATGACCAATATACCACGGCTAAGGGCTGTGTCCAGGCACGCCGCGTTGCGTTGTGCATCAGAACAGCCCTTAGCCATGGTATATTGGCCATTTACCACACCCCCTTGTGCCCTATTGCTTAATTATACTGTATGTTGGATGGTATGTGATGTGGTTGTTATTGTATCATGTGTTATTGCATTTGACCGTTATCACATGGCAAAAACGTGCTGTCCTGCATATGTTGCTGTGACAACCACAGGTGGCCGTTGCCTTGCCCCATATTGCCTGAAAAGCTGGTGGTTCTGTGAATGTGTGCCTAGACGCAAGCACTCAATTGAGAGATCAAGTTTGCCCTATTGTGGTACATAGTAGAATACACTACTCTGTGCCTACTGTAGGTCTACTGTATGTAATGTTGAAAATCGATGAACTGTCTTTAGTTGACCGGGAGCAAGGTGTTCCAAGGTGTTCGCTAACTGGACAAAAATTGTGCTTGTGCTGGGTTCTTTAAGAGCCACTTGAGTTTGTCCCATTTCCGTGAAACAAGGTGGGCAGGCGAGGGCAAGAGTGGTTAACTCCTACTAATAGTGTCCAGTCTTTACAAATGAAAGTGTTTCCAGGTTACAGGTCAGGGTTGTTGGTAGTTTGTCCCTTTTTGCAATGTGCCATGTGCTTGTCCAGAAGTGTGCCATTGTCTTACCTTCGAGGCAGAATTTTTATTTTATTTTGCAGTTTAATTACTTCTAATTAATTACTCTCCCTATTTGTCACCCCCCTCTCTCTCTCCCTCTCTCTCTCTCTCTCTCTCTCTCTCTCTCTCTCTCTCTCTCTCTCTCTCTCTCTCTCTCTCTCTCTCTCTCTCTCCCTCTCTCTCTCTCTCTCTCTCTCTCCCTCTCCCTACCTCCTCTCACTTTGCCTCTGTCTGTCTGTCTCTTCAGTCAGTTAGTTTATTGTTAATCATGTTGTAAATGGGGCCAAAAAGTTTAATCTGTTCAATATGGGAATCAGCCCTGTTTTGAGGGTTCACTATGATTAGGATTCTCATGACAGTCACAGAAAACTCTGGAAGTGCCTGCCATGTCTCCTATCTGTCTCTACAGTGCTTTCTGTGAATTAAAGTTGGGAACTGTTTGAAAACGTTGATGCTAATAAAGCTGATTTGAAGTGAGTGGGACTCCAGAGTGGAGATGGCTAGAAAGGCAAGCACTGTGGAAAAACTCGTCATTTTGGCGCTTGTTCCCCGTTTGGAAGATGTTACGTTAAATTGTTATTGGCTGAAGTGACATCAATCATCTGGATAATTTGTTGATTCACTTTATATCTCTTTGTGCATGTTAGGTGTATTAAATCCTGATGAATACAGCATGGCTGTCGAAACGCTACTATTACATTATTTCATCTGAGCTCCTAGAGTTTGCTGCTCTCCTTTTCTTATTCAGGTGTATGTGTCTAACAGCCTGAGGGATGGAGGGATGGATGAGAGAGGGCAGGACAGATGGAGGGATGGATGAGAGAGGGCAGGACAGATGGAGGGATGGATGAGAGAGGGCTAGACAGATGGAGGGATGGATGAGAGAGGGGAGGAAAGCTGGAGGGATGGATGAGAGAGGGCAGGACAGATGGAGGGATGGATGAGAGAGGGCAGGACAGATGGAGGGATGGATGAGAGAGAGCAGGACAGATGGAGGGATGGATGAGAGGGCAGGACAGATGGAGGGATGGATGAGAGAGAGCAGGACAGATGGAGGGATGGATGAGAGAGAGCAGGACAGATGGAGGGATGGATGAGAGAGAGCAGGACAGATGGAGGGATGGATGAGAGAGGGCAGGACAGATGGAGGGATGGATGAGAGAGAGCAGGACAGATGGAGGGATGGATGAGAGAGGGCTAGACAGATGGAGGGATGGATGAGAGAGGGCAGGACAGATGGAGGGATGGATGAGAGAGGGCAGGACAGATGGAGGGATGGATGAGAGAGGGCAGGACAGATGGAGGGATGGATGAGAGAGGGCAGGACAGATGGAGGGATGGATGAGAGAGGGCAGGACAGATGGAGGGAAGGATGAGAGAGGGGAGGACAGATGGAGGGATGGATGAGAGAGGGCAGGACAGATGGATGGATGAGAGAGGGCAGGACAGATGGAGGGATGGATGAGAGAGGGCAGGACAGATGGAGGGATGGATGAGAGAGGGGAGGACAGATGGAGGGATGGATGAGAGAGGGCAGGACAGATGGAGGGATGGATGAGAGAGAGCAGGACAGATGGAGGGATGATTGGAGAGCAATGTCGGGCACGAGAGACGAAGGAAGGGAGAGTTGGTGAAAGATAAATATTTTTGCCACCAGAGAAAATAAAACAGCTGTAGTTGAGCCAGATGTGGGAGATACAGTATGAAATCAGGGGAACCAGTGCAGATGATAGCGTAGGAGTGTTAGCCCAGGCACGGCTCTCTCCTGCTGGGCTGTGAGGTAAAGCTCTCCCCCCTGAGAACCTGGAGCATGGCTGAGCTGGCCCATGGCCAAGGGTGTGGTGTAGAGGTGTAAAGCCCCCTAAAGCTTATCAACCCCCCCACCCCCTCCCCTGTCCCCCATTGGAATTCTGTGATATTGTAGGTGAGGCTTGCTTTTCATTTCTGACAACCTTCAAAATGTCAGTTTTTCTCAAAGTTCCCTCTTTTTGTTCTGAGGCGGAACCATTCTTCCCAACCTTTTCACCTTCTCATTCCCAGGATGGAAACCTGAGAGCCAAACACCAGCAGAACTACGAAAAATCAACTTTAGCCACAGAGCCCCAGAGTCTTCAACTAGATTAGAGTCACAGAGCACCACAGTCTTCAAATAGATTAGAGTCACAGAGCATCACAGTCTTCAAATAGACTAGAGCCACAGAGCCCCACAGTTTTCAACTAGATTAGAGTCACAGAGCACGACAGTCTTCAACTAAACTACAGCCACAGAGCCCCACAGTCTTCAACTAGACTAGAGTCACAGAGCCCCACAGTCTACAACTAGATTAGAGTCACAGAGCACCACAGTCTTCAACTAGACTAGAGCCACAGAGCACCACAGTCTTCAACTAGACAAGAGCAAAAGAGCACCACAGTCTTCAACTAAACTAGAGCCACAGAGCACCACAGTCTTCAACTAGACTAGAGCCACAGAGCACCAAAGTATTCAACTAGAATAGAGCCACAGAGCACCACATTCTTCAACTAGATTTGAGTCACAGAGCACCAAAGTATTCAACTAGACTAGAGCCACAGGGCACCACAGTATTCAACTAGACTAGAGCCACAGAGCACCACAGTCTTCAAATATACTAGAGCCAAAAAGCACCACAGTATTCAAATAGACTACAGCCACAGAGCACCACAGTCTTCCACTAGACTAGAGCCACAGAGCACCACAGTCTTCAACTAGACAAGAGCCAAAGAGCACCACAGTCTTCAACTAAACTAGAGCCACAGAGCACCACAGTCTTCAACTAGACTAGAGACACAGAGCACCACAGTATTCAACTAGAATAGAGCCACAGAGCCCCAGAGTCTTCAACTAGATTAGAGTCACAGAGCACCACAGTCTTCAAATAGATTAGAGTCACAGAGCATCACAGTCTTCAAATAGACTAGAGCCACAGAGCCCCACAGTTTTCAACTAGATTAGAGTCACAGAGCACGACAGTCTTCAACTAAACTACAGCCAAAGAGCCCCACAGTCTTCAACTAGACTAGAGTCACAGAGCCCCACAGTCTTCAACTAGATTAGAGTCACAGAGCACCACAGTCTTCAACTAGACTAGAGCCACAGAGCACCACAGTCTTCAACTAGACAAGAGCCAAAGAGCACCAAAGTCTTCAACTAAACTAGAGCCACAGAGCACCACAATCTTCAACTAGACTAGAGCCACAGAGCACCACATTATTAAACTAGAATAGAGCCACAGAGCACCACATTCTTCAACTAGATTTGAATCACAGAGAACCAAAGTATTCAACTAGACTAGAGCCACAGGGCACCACAGTATTCAACTAGACTAGAGCCACAGAGCACCACAGTCTTCAAATATACTAGAGCCACAGAGTACCACAGTATTCAACTAGACTACAGCCACAGAGCACCACAGTCTTCCACTAGACTAGAGCCACAGAGCACCACAGTCTTCAACTAGACAATAGCCAAAGAGCACCACAGTCTTCAACTAAACTAGAGCCAAAAAGCACCACAGTCTTCAACTAGACTAGAGCCACAGAACACCACAGTCTTCAACTAGACAAGAGCCAAAGAGCACCACAGTCTTCAACTAGACTAGAGCCACAGAGCAGCACAGTATTAAACTAGACTAGAGCCACAGAGCACCATAGTATTCAACTAGACTAGAGCCATATAGCACCACAGTATTACACTAGACTACAGCCACAAAGAACCACAGTCTTCAACTAGACTAGAGCCACAGAGCACCACTGTATTCAACTAGACTAGAGCCACAGAGCACCACAGTCTTCAACTAGACTAGAGCCACAGAGCACCACAATATTCAACTAGACTAGAGCCACAGAGCACCACATTCTTCAACTAGACAAGAGCCACAGAGCACCACAGTATTACACTAGACTAGAGCCACAGAGCACCACAGTCTTCAACTAGACTAGAGCCACAGACCACCATAGTTTTCAACTAGACTAGAGCCACAGAGCACCACAGTATTACACTAGACTAGAGCCACAGAGCACCACAGTCTTCAACTAGATTACAGCCACAGAGCACCACAGTCTTCAACTAGACTAGTGCCATAGAGCCCCACAGTTTTCAATTAGATTAGAGTCACAGATCACCAAAGACTTCAACTAGACTACAGCCACTGAGCCCCAAAGTCTTCAACTAGACAAGAGCCACAGAGCACCACAGTCTTCAAATAACTAGAGCCACAGAGCACCACAGTCTTCAACTAGACTAGAGCCACAGAGCACCACAGTCTTCAACTAGACTAGAGCCACAGAGCACCACAGTATTCAACTAGACAAGAGCCACAGAGCTCCACAGTATTACACTAGACTAGAGCCACAAAGCACCACATTCTTCAACTAGACTAGAGCCACAGGGCACCACAGTATTCAACTAGACTAGAGCCACAGAGCTCCACATTATTACACTAGACTAGAGCCACAGAGTACCACAGTCTTCAACTAGACTACAGCCACAGAGCACCACAGTATTCAGCTGGACTAGTGCCATAGAGCCCCACAGTTTTCAATTAGATTAGAGTCAAAGAGCACCACAGTCTTCAACTAGACTACAGCCACAGAGCCCCAAAGTCTTCAACTAGACAAGAGCCACAGAGCACCACAGTCTTCAAATAACTAGAGCCACAGAGCACCACAGTCTTCAACTAGACTAGAGCCACAGAGCACCACAGTCTTCAACTAGACTAGAGCCACAGAGCACAACATTATTCAACTAGACTACAGCCACAGAGCACCACAGTCTTCAACTAGACTACAGCCACAGAGCACCACAGTATTCAGCTGGACTAGTGCCATAGAGCCCCAGAGTTTTCAATTAGATTAGAGTCACAGAGCACCACAGTCTTCAACTAGACTACAGCCACAGAGCCCCAAAGTCTTCAACTAGACTACAGCCACAGACTCCCACAGTCTTCAACTAGATTAGAGTCACATAGCTCCACAGTCGTCGACTAGATTAGAGTCACAGAGGCCCACAGTCTTCAACTAGATTAGAGCCACAGAGCCCCACAGTTTTCAACCAGACTAGAGCCACAGAGCACCACAGTATTCAGCTGGACTAGTGCCATAGAGCCCCACAGTTTTCAATTAGATTAGAGTCAAAGAGCACCACAGTCTTCAACTAGACTACAGCCACAGAGCCCCAAAGTCTTCATCTAGACAAGAGCCACAGAGCACCACAGTCTTCAAATAACTAGAGCCACAGAGCACCACAGTCTTCAACTAGACTAGAGCCACAGAGCACCACAGTCTTCAACTAGACTAGAGCCACAGAGCACAACATTATTCAACTAGACTACAGCCACAGAGCACCACAGTATTCAACTAGACTACAGCCACAGAGCACCACAGTATTCAGCTGGACTAGTGCCATAGAGCCCCAGAGTTTTCAATTAGATTAGAGTAACAGAGCACCACAGTCTTCAACTAGACTACAGCCACAGAGCCCCAAAGTCTTCAACTAGACTACAGCCACAGACTCCCACAGTCTTCAACTAGATTAGAGTCACATAGCACCACAGTCGTCGACTAGATTAGAGTCACAGAGGCCCACAGTCTTCAACTAGATTAGAGCCACAGAGCCCCACAGTTTTCAACTAGACTAGAGCCACAGAGCACCACAGTCTTCAACTAGACTAGAGCCACAGAGCACCACAGTATTCAACTAGACTAGAGCCACAGAGCACCACATTCTTCAACTAGATTAGAGCCACAGAGCACCACAGTATTACACTAGACTAGAGCCACAGAGCACCACAGTCTTCAACTAGACTAGAGCCACAGAGCACCATAGTTTTCAACTAGACTAGAGCCACAGAGCACCACAGTATTACACTAGACTAGAGCCACAGAGCACCACAGTCTTCAACTAGACTACAGCCACAGAGCACCACAGTATTCAGCTGGACTAGTGCCATAGAGCCCCACAGTTTTCAATTAGATTAGAGTCACAGATCACCACAGTCTTCAACTAGACTACAGCCACAGAGCCCCAAAGTCTTCAACTAGACAAGAGCCACAGAGCACCACAGTCTTCAAATAACTAGAGCCACAGAGCACCAGAGTCTTCAACTAGACTAGAGCCACAGTGCACCACAGTCTTCAACTAGACTAGAGCCACAGAGCACCACAGTATTCAACTAGACAAGAGCCACAGAGCTCCACAGTATTACACTAGACTAGAGCCACAAAGCACCACAGTCTTCAACTAGACTAGAGCCACAGGGCACCACAGTATTCAACTAGACTAGAGCCACAGAGCTCCACATTATTCAACTAGAGAGCACCACAGTCTTCAACTAGACTACAGCCACAGAGCACCACAGTATTCAGCTGGACTAGTGCCACAGAGCCCCAGAGTTTTCAATTAGATTAGAGTCACAGAGCACCACAGTCTTCAACTAGACTACAGCCACAGAGCCCCAAAGTCTTCAACTAGACCACAGCCACAGACTCCCACAGTCTTCAACTAGATTAGAGTGACATAGCACCACAGTCGTCGACTAGATTAGAGTCACAGAGGCCCACAGTCTTCAACTAGATTAGAGCCACAGAGCCCCACAGTTTTCAACTAGACTAGAGCCACATAGCACCACAGTCTTCAACTAGACTACAGCCACTGAGCCCCAAAGTCTTCAACTAGACAAGAGCCACAGAGCACCACAGTCTTCAAATAACTAGAGCCACAGAGCACCACAGTCTTCAACTAGACTAGAGCCACAGAGCACCACAGTCTTCAACTAGACTAGAGCCACAGAGCAGCACAGTATTCAACTAGACAAGAGCCACAGAGCTCCACAGTATTACACTAGACTAGAGCCACAAAGCATCACATTTTTCAACTAGACTAGAGCCACAGGGCACCACAGTATTCAACTAGACTAGAGCCACAGAGCTCCACATTATTACACTAGACTAGAGCCACAGAGTACCACAGTCTTCAACTAGACTACAGCCACAGAGCACCACAGTATTCAGCTGGACTAGTGCCATAGAGCCCCACAGTTTTCAATTAGATTAGAGTCAAAGAGCACCACAGTCTTCAACTAGACTACAGCCACAGAGCCCCAAAGTCTTCAACTAGACAAGAGCCACAGAGCACCACAGTCTTCAAATAACTAGAGCCACAGAGCACCACAGTCTTCAACTAGACTAGAGCCACAGAGCACCACAGTCTTCAAGTAGACTAGAGCCACAGAGCACAACATTATTCAACTAGACTACAGCCACAGAGCACCACAGTCTTCAACTAGACTACAGCCACAGAGCACCACAGTATTCAGCTGGACTAGTGCCATAGAGCCCCAGAGTTTTCAATTAGATTAGAGTCACAGAGCACCACAGTCTTCAACTAGACTACAGCCACAGAGCCCCAAAGTCTTCAACTAGACTACAGCCACAGACTCCCACAGTCTTCAACTAGATTAGAGTCACATAGCACCACAGTCGTCGACTAGATTAGAGTCACAGAGGCCCACAGTCTTCAACTAGATTAGAGCCACAGAGCCCCAAAGTTTTCAACTAGTCTAGAGCCACAGAGCACCACAGTCTTCAACTAGACTAGAGCCACAGAGCACCACAGTATTCAACTAGACTAGAGCCACAGAGCACCACATTCTTCAACTAGATTAGAGCCACAGAGCACCACAGTATACACTAGACTAGAGCCACAGAGCACCACAGTCTTCAACTAGACTAGAGCCACAGAGCACCATAGTTTTCAACTAGACTAGAGCCACAGAGCACCACAGTATTACACTAGACTAGAGCCACAGAGCACCACAGTCTTCAACTAGACTACAGCCACAGAGCACCACAGTATTCAGCTGGACTAGTGCCATAGAGCCCCACAGTTTTCAATTAGATTAGAGTCACAGATCACCACAGTCTTCAACTAGACTACAGCCACAGAGCCCCAAAGTCTTCAACTAGACAAGAGCCACAGAGCACCACAGTCTTCAAATAACTAGAGCCACAGAGCACCACAGTCTTCAACTAGACTAGAGCCACAGAGCACCACAGTCTTCAACTAGACTAGAGCCACAGAGCACCACAGTATTCAACTAGACAAGAGCCACAGAGCTCCACAGTATTACACTAGACTAGAGCCACAAAACACCACAGTCTTCAACTAGACTAGAGCCACAGGGCACCACAGTATTCAACTAGACTAGAGCCACAGAGCTCCACATTATTCAACTAGAGAGCACCACAATCTTCAACTAGACTACAGCCACAGAGCACCACAGTATTCAGCTGGACTAGTGCCACAGAGCCCCAGAGTTTTCAATTAGATTAGAGTCACAGAGCACCACAGTCTTCAACTAGACTACAGCCACAGAGCCCCAAAGTCTTCAACTAGACCACAGCCACAGACTCCCACAGTCTTCAACTAGATTAGAGTGACATAGCACCACAGTCGTCGACTAGATTAGAGTCACAGAGGCCCACAGTCTTCAACTAGATTAGAGCCACAGAGCCCCACAGTTTTCAACTAGACTAGAGCCACATAGCACCACAGTCTTCAACTAGACTAGAGCCACAGAGCACCACAGTATTCACTAGACTAGAGCCACAGAGCACCACATTCTTCAACTAGATTAGAGCCACAGAGCACCACATTATTACACTAGACTAGAGCCACAGAGCACCACAGTCTTCAACTAGACTAGAGCCACAGAGCACCATAGTTTTCAACTAGACTATAGCCACAGAGCACCACAGTATTACACTAGACTAGAGCCACAGAGCACCACAGTATTCAACTAGACTACAGCCACAGAGCACCACAGTATTCAGCTGGACTAGTGCCATAGAGCCCCACAGTTTTCAATTAGATTAGAGTCACAGATCACCACAGTCTTCAACTAGACTACAGCCACAGAGCCCCAAAGTCTTCAACTAGACAAGAGCCACAGAGCACCACAGTCTTCAAATAACTAGAGCCACAGAGCACCACAGTCTTCAACTAGACTAGAGCCACAGAGCACCACAGTCTTCAACTAGACTAGAGCCACAGAGCACCACAGTATTCAACTAGACTAGAGCCACAGAGCACCACAGTATTACACTAGACTAGAGCCACAGAGCACCACAGTCTTCAACTAGACTACAGCCACAGAGCACCACAGTATTCAGCTGGACTAGTGCCATAGAGCCCCACAGTTTTCAATTAGATTAGAGTCACAGAGCACCACAGTCTTCAACTAGACTACAGCCACAGAGCCCCAAAGTCTTCAACTAGACAAGAGCCACAGAGCACCACAGTCTTCAAATAACTAGAGCCACAGAGCACCACAGTCTTCAACTAGACTAGAGCCACAGAGCACCACAGTCTTCAACTAGACTAGAGCCACAGAGCACAACAGTATTCAACTAGACTAGAGCCACAGAGCTCCACATTATTCAACTAGACTACAGCCACAGAGCACCACAGTCTTCAACTAGACTACATCCACAGAGCACCACAGTATTCAGCTGGACTAGTGCCACAGAGCCCCAGAGTTTTCAATTAGATTAGAGTCACAGAGCACCACAGTCTTCAACTAGACTACAGCCACAGAGCCCCAAAGTCTTCAACTAGACCACAGCCACAGACTCCCACAGTCTTCAACTAGATTAGAGCCATAGAGCCCCACAGTTTTCAATTAGATTAGAGTCACAGATCACCACAGTCTTCAACTAGACTACAGCCACCGAGCCCCAAAGTCTTCAACTAGACAAGGGCCACAGAGCACCACAGTCTTCAAATAACTAGAGCCACAGAGCACCACAGTCTTCAACTAGACTAGAGCCACAGAGCACCACAGTCTTCAACTAGACTAGAGCCACAGAGCACAACATTATTCAACTAGACTACAGCCACAGAGCACCACAGTCTTCAACTAGACTACAGCCACAGAGCACCACAGTATTCAGCTGGACTAGTGCCATAGAGCCCCAGAGTTTTCAATTAGATTAGAGTCACAGAGCACAACAGTCTTCAACTAGTCTACAGCCACAGAGCCCCAAAGTCTTCAACTAGACCACAGCCACAGACTCCCACAGTCTTCAACTAGATTAGAGTCACATAGCACCATAGTCGTCGACTAGATTAGAGTCACAGACGCCCACAGTCTTCAACTAGATTAGAGCCACAGAACCCCACAGTTTTCAACTAGACTAGAGCCACAGAGCACCACAGTCTTCAACTAGACTAGAGCCACAGAGCACCACAGTATTCAACTAGACTAGAGCCACAGAGCACCACATTCTTCAACTAGATTAGAGCCACAGAGCACCACAGTATTACACTAGACTAGAGCCACAGAGCACCACAGTCTTCAACTAGACTAGAGCCACAGAGCACCATAGATTTTGACTAGACTAGAGCCACAGAGCACCACAGTATTCAACTAGACTAGAGCCATAGAGCACCACAGTATTACACTAGACTAGAGCCACAGAGCACCACAGTCTTCAACTAGACTACAGCCACAGAGCACCACAGTATTCAGCTGGACTAGTGCCATAGAGCCCCACAGTTTTCAATTAGATTAGAGTCACAGAGCACCACAGTCTTCAACTAGACTACAGCCACAGAGCCCCAAAGTCTTCAACTAGACAAGAGCCACAGAGCACCACAGTCTTCAAATAACTAGAGCCACAGAGCACCACAGTCTTCAACTAGACTAGAGCCACAGAGCACCACAGTCTTCAACTAGACTAGAGCCACAGAGCACCACAGTCTTCAACTAGACTACAGCCACAGAGCACCACAGTATTCAGCTGGACTAGTGCCATAGAGCCCCAGAGTTTTCAATTAGATTAGAGTCACAGAGCACCACAGTCTTCAACTAGACTACAGCCACAGAGCCCCAAAGTCTTCAACTAGACCACAGCCACAGACTCCCACAGTCTTCAACTAGATTAGAGTCACATAGCACCACAGTCGTCGACTAGATTAGAGTCACAGACGCCCACAGTCTTCAACTAGATTAGAGCCACAGAGCCCCACAGTTTTCAACTAGACTAGAGCCACAGAGCACCACAGTCTTCAACTAGACTACATCCACAGAGCACCACAGTATTCAGCTGGACTAGTGCCATAGAGCCCCACAGTTTTCAATTAGATTAGAGTCACAGAGCACCACAGTCTTCAACTAGACTACAGCCACCGAGCCCCAAAGTCTTCAACTAGACAAGGGCCACAGAGCACCACAGTCTTCAAATAACTAGAGCCACAGAGCACCACAGTCTTCAACTAGACTAGAGCCACAGAGCACCACAGTCTTCAACTAGACTAGAGCCACAGAGCACAACATTATTCAACTAGACTACAGCCACAGAGCACCACAGTCTTCAACTAGACTACAGCCACAGAGCACCACAGTATTCAGCTGGACTAGTGCCATAGAGCCCCAGAGTTTTCAATTAGATTAGAGTCACAGAGCACAACAGTCTTCAACTAGACTACAGCCACAGAGCCCCAAAGTCTTCAACTAGACCACAGCCACAGACTCCCACAGTCTTCAACTAGATTAGAGTCACATAGCACCACAGTCGTCGACTAGATTAGAGTCACAGACGCCCACAGTCTTCAACTAGATTAGAGCCGCAGAGCCCCACAGTTTTCAACTAGACTAGAGCCACAGAGCACCACAGTCTTCAACTAGACTAGAGCCACAGAGCACCACAGTATTCAACTAGACTAGAGCCACAGAGCACCACATTCTTCAACTAGATTAGAGCCACAGAGCACCACAGTATTACACTAGACTAGAGCCACAGAGCACCACAGTCTTCAACTAGACTAGAGCCACAGAGCACCATAGATTTTGACTAGACTAGAGCCACAGAGCACCACAGTATTCAACTAGACTAGAGCCATAGAGCACCACAGTATTACACTAGACTAGAGCCACAGAGCACCACAGTCTTCAACTAGACTACAGCCACAGAGCACCACAGTATTCAGCTGGACTAGTGCCATAGAGCCCCACAGTTTTCAATTAGATTAGAGTCACAGAGCACCACAGTCTTCAACTAGACTACAGCCACAGAGCCCCAAAGTCTTCAACTAGACAAGAGCCACAGAGCACCACAGTCTTCAAATAACTAGAGCCACAGAGCACCACAGTCTTCAACTAGACTAGAGCCACAGAGCACCACAATCTTCAACTAGACTAGAGCCACAGAGCACCACAGTCTTCAACTAGACTACAGCCACAGAGCACCACAGTATTCAGCTGGACTAGTGCCATAGAGCCCCAGAGTTTTCAATTAGATTAGAGTCACAGAGCACCACAGTCTTCAACTAGACTACAGCCACAGAGCCCCAAAGTCTTCAACTAGACCATAGCCACAGACTCCCACAGTCTTCAACTAGATTAGAGTCACATAGCACCACAGTCGTCGACTAGATTAGAGTCACAGACGCCCACAGTCTTCAACTAGATTAGAGCCACAGAGCCCCACAGTTTTCAACTAGACTAGAGCCACAGAGCACCACAGTCTTCAACTAGACTAGAGCCACAGAACACCATAGTTTTCAACTAGACTAGAGCCACAGAGCACCACAGTATTCAACTAGACTAGAGCCACAGAGCACCACAGTATTACACTAGACTAGAGCCACAGAGCACCACAGTCTTCAACTAGACTACAGCCACAGAGCACCACAGTATTCAGCTGGACTAGTGCCATAGAGCCCCACAGTTTTCAATTAGATTAGAGTCACAGAGCACCACAGTCTTCAACTAGACTACAGCCACAGAGCCCCAAAGTCTTCAACTAGACAAGAGCCACAGAGCACCACAGTCTTCAAATAACTAGAGCCACAGAGCACCACAGTCTTCAACTAGACTAGAGCCACAGAGCACCACAGTCTTCAACTAGACTAGAGCCACAGAGCACCACAGTATTCAGCTGGACTAGTGCCACAGAGCCCCAGAGTTTTCAATTAGATTAGAGTCACAGAGCACCACAGTCTTCAACTAGACTACAGCCACAGAGCCCCAAAGTCTTCAACTAGACCACAGCCACAGACTCCCACAGTCTTCAACTAGATTAGAGTCACATAGCACCAAAGTCGTCGACTAGATTAGAGTCACAGAGGCCCACAGTCTTCAACTAGATTAGAGCCATAGAGCCCCACAGTTTTCAATTAGATTAGAGTCACAGATCACCACAGTCTTCAACTAGACTACAGCCACAGAGCCCCAAAGTCTTCAACTAGACAAGAGCCACAGAGCACCACAGTCTTCAAATAACTAGAGCCACAGAGCACCACAGTCTTCAACTAGGCTAGAGCCACAGAACACCATAGTTTTCAACTAGACTAGAGCCACAGAGCACCACAGTATTCAACTAGACTAGAGCCACAGAGCACCACAGTATTACACTAGACTAGAGCCACAGAGCACCACAGTCTTCAACTAGACTACAGCCACAGAGCACCACAGTATTCAGCTGGACTAGTGCCATAGAGCCCCACAGTTTTCAATTAGATTAGAGTCACAGAGCACCACAGTCTTCAACTAGACTACAGCCACAGAGCCCCAAAGTCTTCAACTAGACAAGAGCCACAGAGCACCACAGTCTTCAAATAACTAGAGCCACAGAGCACCACAGTCTTCAACTAGACTAGAGCCACAGAGCACCACAGTCTTCAACTAGACTAGAGCCACAGAGCACCACAGTATTCAACTAGACAAGAGCCACAGAGCTCCACAGTATTACACTAGACTAGAGCCACAAAGCACCACAGTCTTCAACTAGACTAGAGCCACAGGGCACCACAGTATTCAACTAGACTAGAGCCACAGAGCTCCACATTATTCAACTAGAGAGCACCACAGTCTTCAACTAGACTACAGCCACAGAGCACCACAGTATTCAGCTGGACTAGTGCAACAGAGGCCCAGAGTTTTAATTAGATTAGAGTCACAGAGCACCACAGTCTTCAACAAGACTACAGCCACAGAGCCCCAAAGTCTTCAACTAGACCACAGCCACAGACTCCCACAGTCTTCAACTAGATTAGAGTCACATAGCACCACAGTCGTCGACTAGATTAGAGTCACAGAGGCCCACAGTCTTCAACTAGATTAGAGCCACAGAGCCCCACAGTTTTCAACTAGACTAGAGCCACATAGCACCACAGTCTTCAACTAGACTAGAGCCACAGAGCACCACAGTATTCAACTAGACTAGAGCCACAGAGCACCACATTCTTCAACTTGATTAGAGCCACAGAGCACCACAGTATTACACTAGACTAGAGCCACAGAGCACCACAGTCTTCAACTAGACTAGAGCCACAGAGCACCATAGATTTCAACTAGACTAGAGCCACAGAGCACCACAGTATTACACTAGACTAGAGCCACAGAGCACCACAGTATTCAACTAGACTACAGCCACAGAGCACCACAGTATTCAGCTGGACTAGTGCCATAGAGCCCCACAGTTTTCAATTAGATTAGAGTCACAGATCACCACAGTCTTCAACTAGACTACAGCCACAGAGCCCCAAAGTCTTCAACTAGACAAGAGCCACAGAGCACCACAGTCTTCAAATAACTAGAGCCACAGAGCACCACAGTCTTCAACTAGACTAGAGCCACAGAGCATCACAGTCTTCAACTAGACTAGAGCCACAGAGCACCACAGTCATCAACTAGACTACAGCCACAGAGCCCCAAAGTCTTCAACTAGACCACAGCCACAGACTCCCACAGTCTTCAACTAGATTAGAGTCACATAGCACCACAGTCGTCGACTAGATTAGAGTCACAGAGGCCCACAGTCTTCAACTAGATTAGAGCCACAGAGCCCCACAGTTTTCAACTAGACTAGAGCCACAGAGCACAACATTATTCAACTAGACTAGAGCCACAGAGCACCACAGTATTCAACTAGACTAGAGCCACAGAGCACCACATTCTTCAACTAGATTAGAGCCACAGAGCACCACAGTATTACACTAGACTAGAGCCACAGAGCACCACAGTCTTCAACTAGACTAGAGCCACAGAGCACCATAGTTTTCAACTAGACTAGAGCCACAGAGCACCACAGTATTCAACTAGACTAGAGCCACAGAGCACCACAGTATTACACTAGACTAGAGCCACAGAGCACCACAGTCTTCAACTAGACTACAGCCACAGAGCACCACAGTATTCAGCTGGACTAGTGCCATAGAGCCCCACAGTTTTCAATTAGATTAGAGTCACAGAGCACCACAGTCTTCAACTAGACTACAGCCACAGAGCCCCAAAGTCTTCAACTAGACAAGAGCCACAGAGCACCACAGTCTTCAATTAACTAGAGCCACAGAGCACCACAGTCTTCAACTAGACTAGAGCCACAGAGCACCACAGTCTTCAACTAGACTAGAGCCACAGAGCACAACAGTATTCAACTAGACTAGAGCCACAGAGCTCCACATTATTCAACAAGGCTACAGCCACAGAGCACCACAGTCTTCAACTAGACTACAGCCACAGAGCCCCAAAGTCTTCAACTAGACCACAGCCACAGACTCCCACAGTCTTCAACTAGATTAGAGTCACATAGCACCACAGTCGTCGACTAGATTAGAGTCACAGAGGCCCACAGTCTTCAACTAGATTAGAGCCATAGAGCCCCACAGTTTTCAATTAGATTAGAGTCACAGATCACCACAGTCTTCAACTAGACTACAGCCACAGAGCCCCAAAGTCTTCAACTAGACAAGAGCCACAGAGCACCACAGTCTTCAAATAACTAGAGCCACAGAGCACCACAGTCTTCAACTAGACTAGAGCAACCGAGCACCACAGTCTTCAACTAGACTAGAGCCACAGAGCACCACAGTATTCAACTAGACTAGAGCCACAGAGCACCACAGTATTACACTAGACTAGAGCCACAGAGCACCACAGTCTTCAACTAGACTACAGCCACAGAGCACCACAGTATTCAGCTGGACTAGTGCCATAGAGCCCCACAGTTTTCAATTAGATTAGAGTCACAGAGCACCACAGTCTTCAACTAGACTACAGCCACAGAGCCCCAAAGTCTTCAACTAGACAAGAGCCACAGAGCACCACAGTCTTCAAATAACTAGAGCCACAGAGCACCACAGTCTTCAACTAGACTAGAGCCACAGAGCACCACATTCTTCAACTAGACTAGAGCCACAGAGCACAACATTATTCAACTAGACTACAGCAACAGAGCACCACAGTCTTCAACTAGACTACAGCCACAGAGCACCACAGTATTCAGCTGGACTAGTGCCATAGAGCCCCAGAGTTTTCAATTAGATTAGAGTCACAGAGCACCACAGTCTTCAACTAGACTACAGCCACAGAGCCCCAAAGTCTTCAACTAGACCACAGCCACAGACTCCCACAGTCTTCAACTAGATTAGAGTCACATAGCACCACAGTCGTCGACTAGATTAGAGTCACAGAGGCCCACAGTCTTCAACTAGATTAGAGCCACAGAGCCCCACAGTTTTCAACTAGACTAGAGCCACAGAGCACCACAGTCTTCAACTAGACTAGAGCCACAGAGCACCACAGTATTCAACTAGACTAGAGCCACAGAGCACCACATTCTTCAACTAGATTAGAGTCACAGAGCACCACAGTATTACACTAGACTAGAGCCACAGAGCACCACAGTCTTCAACTAGACTAGAGCCACAGAACACCATAGTTTTCAACTAGACTAGAGCCACAGAGCACCACAGTATTACACTAGACTAGAGCCACAGAGCACCACAGTCTTCAACTAGACTACAGCCACTGAGCACCACAGTATTCAGCTGGACTAGTGCCATAGAGCCCCACAGTTTTCAATTAGATTAGAGTCACAGATAACCACAGTCTTCAACTAGACTACAGCCACAGAGCCCCAAAGTCTTCAACTAGACAAGAGCCAAAGAGCACCACAGTCTTCAAATAACTAGAGCCACAGAGCACCACAGTCTTCAACTAGACTAGAGCCACAGAGCACCACAGTCTTCAACTAGACTAGAGCCACAGAGCACCACAGTATTCAACTAGACTAGAGCCACAGAGCACCACATTCTTCAACTAGATTAGAGCCACAGAGCACCACAGTATTACACTAGACTAGAGCCACAGAGCCCACAGTCTTCAACTAGACTAGAGCCACAGAGCACCATAGTTTTCAACTAGACTAGAGCCACAGAGCACCACAGTATTACACTAGACTAGAGCCACAGAGCACCACAGTCTTCAACTAGACTAGAGCCACAGAGCACAACATTATTCAACTAGACTAGAGCCACAGAGCACCACAGTATTACACTAGACTAGAGCCACAGAGCACCACAGTCTTACACTAGACAAGAGCCACAGAGCACCAGAGTCTTCAAATAACTAGAGCCACAGAGCACCAGAGTCTTCAACTAGACTAGAGCCACAGAGCACCACAGTCTTCAACTAGACTAGAGCCACAGAGCACCACAGTATTCAACTAGACTAGAGCCACAGACCACCACATTCTTCAACTAGATTTGAGTTACAGAGCACCAAATTTTTTCAACTAGACTAGAGCCACAGAGCACCACAGTATTCAACTAGACTAGAGCCATAGAAAACCACAGTATTCCACTATACTAGAGCCACAGAGCACCACAGTCTTCAACTAGACAAGAGCCACAGAGCACCACAGTCTTCAACTAGACTAGAGCCACAGAGCACCACAGTCTTCAACTAGACTAGAGCCACAGAGCACCACAGTCTTCAAATATACTAGAGCCACAGAGCACCACAGTCTTCGACTAGACTAGAGCCACAGAGCACCACATTATTCCACTAGACTAGAGCCACAGAGCACCACAGTCTTCAACTAGACAAGAGCCACAGAGCACCACAGTCTTCAAATAACTAGAGCCACAGAGCACCACAGTCTTCAACTAGACTAGAACCACAGAGCACCACAGTCTTCAACTAGACTAGAGCAACAGAGCACCACAGTATTCAACTAGACTAGAACCACAGAGCACCATAGTATTCAACTAGACTAGAGCCACAGAGCACCACAGTATTACACTAGACTAGAGCCACATAGCATCACAGTATTCAACTAGACTAGAGCCACAGAGCACCACAGTATTCAACTAGACTAGAGCCACAGAGCTCCACATTATTCAACTAGACTGCAGCCACAGAGCACCACAGTCTTCAGCTAGACTACAGCCACAGAGCACCACAGTATTCAGCTGGAGTAGTGCCACAGAGCCCCAGAGTTTTCAATTATATTAGAGTCACTGAGCACCACAGTCTTCAACTAGACTACAGCCACAGACTCCCAAAGTCTTCAACTAGATTAGAGTCACATAGCACCACAGTCGTCGACTAGATTAGAGCCACAGAGCCCCACATTCTTCAACTAGATTAGAGCCACAGAGCCCCACAATATTCAACTAGACTAGAGCCACAGAGCACCACAGTCTTCAAATAACTAGAGCCACAGAGCACCACAGTCTTCAACTAGACTAGAGCCACAGACCACCACAGTCTTCAACTAGACTAGAGCCACAGAGCACCACAGTATTCAACTAGACTAGAGCCACAGAGCACCACAGTATTACACTAGACTAGAGCCACAGAGCACCACAGTCTTCAACTAGACTACAGCCACAGAGCACCACAGTATTCAGCTGGACTAGTGCCATAGAGCCCCACAGTTTTCAAATAGATTAGAGTCACAGAGCACCACAGTCTTCAACTAGACTACAGCCACAGAGCCCCAAAGTCTTCAACTAGACAAGAGCCACAGAGCACCACAGTCTTCAAATAACTAGAGCAACAGAGCACCACAGTCTTCAACTAGACTAGAGCCACAGAGCACCACAGTCTTCAACTAGACTAGAGCCACAGAGCACAACAGTATTCAACTAGACTAGAGCCACAGAGCACCACAGTATTACACTAGACTAGAGCCACAGAGCACCACAGTCTTACACTAGACTACAGCCACAGAGCACCACAGTATTCAGCTGGACTAGTGCCATAGAGCCCCACAGTTTTCAATTAGATTAGAGTCACAGAGCACCACAGTCTTCAACTAGACTACAGCCACAGAACCCCAAAGTCTTCAACTAGACAAGAGCCACAGAGCACCACAGTCTTCAAATAGCTAGAGCCACAGAGCACCAGAGTCTTCAACTAGACTAGAGCCACAGAGCACCACAGTCTTCAACTAGACTAGAGCACCACAGTATTCAACTAGACTAGAGCCACAGACCACCACATTCTTCAACTAGATTTGAGTTACAGAGCACCAAAGTATTCAACTAGACTAGAGCCACAGAGCACCACAGTATTCAACTAGACTAGAGCCATAGAGAACCACAGTATTCCACTATACTAGAGCCACAGAGCACCACAGTCTTCAACTAGACAAGAGCCACAGAGCACCACAGTCTTCAACTAGACTAGAGCAACAGAGCACCACAGTCTTCAACTAGACTAGAGCCACAGAGCACCACAGTCTTCAAATATACTAGAGCCACAGAGCACCACAGTCTTCGACTAGACTAGAGCCACAGACCACCACAGTCTTCAACTAGACTAGAGCCACAGAGCACCACAGTATTCAACTAGACTAGAGCCACAGAGCACCACAGTATTACACTAGACTAGAGCCACAGAGCACCACAGTCTTCAACTAGACTACAGCCACAGAGCACCACAGTATTCAGCTGGACTAGTGCCATAGAGCTCCACAGTTTTCAAATAGATTAGAGTCACAGAGCACCACAGTCTTCAACTAGACTACAGCCACAGAGCCCCAAAGTCTTCAACTAGACAAGAGCCACAGAGCACCACAGTCTTCAAATAACTAGAGCAACAGAGCACCACAGTCTTCAACTAGACTAGAGCCACAGAGCACCACAGTCTTCAACTAGACTAGAGCCACAGAGCACAACAGTATTCAACTAGACTAGAGCCACAGAGCACCACAGTATTACACTAGACTAGAGCCACAGAGCACCACAGTCTTACACTAGACTACAGCCACAGAGCACCACAGTATTCAGCTGGACTAGTGCCATAGAGCCCCACAGTTTTCAATTAGATTAGAGTCACAGAGCACCACAGTCTTCAACTAGACTACAGCCACAGAACCCCAAAGTCTTCAACTAGACAAGAGCCACAGAGCACCACAGTCTTCAAATAGCTAGAGCCACAGAGCACCAGAGTCTTCAACTAGACTAGAGCCACAGAGCACCACAGTCTTCAACTAGACTAGAGCCACAGAGCACCACAGTATTCAACTAGACTAGAGCCACAGACCACCACATTCTTCAACTAGATTTGAGTTACAGAGCACCAAAGTATTCAACTAGACTAGAGCCACAGAGCACCACAGTATTCAACTAGACTAGAGCCATAGAGAACCACAGTATTCCACTATACTAGAGCCACAGAGCACCACAGTCTTCAACTAGACAAGAGCCACAGAGCACCACAGTCTTCAACTAGACTAGAGCAACAGAGCACCACAGTCTTCAACTAGACTAGAGCCACAGAGCACCACAGTCTTCAAATATACTAGAGCCACAGAGCACCACAGTCTTCGACTAGACTAGAGCCACAGAGCACCACATTATTCCACTAGACTAGAGCCACAGAGCACCACAGTCTTCAACTAGACAAGAGCCACAGAGCACCACAGTCTTCAAATAACTAGAGCCACAGAGCACCACAGTCTTCAACTAGACTAGAACCACAGAGCACCACAGTCTTCAACTAGACTAGAGCAACAGAGCACCACAGTATTCAACTAGACTAGAGCCACAGAGCACCACAGTATTACACTAGACTAGAGCCACAGAGCACCACAGTCTTACACTAGACTACAGCCACAGAGCACCACAGTATTCAGCTGGACTAGTGCCATAGAGCCCCACAGTTTTCAATTAGATTAGAGTCACAGAGCACCACAGTCTTCAACTAGACTACAGCCACAGAGCCCCAAAGTCTTCAACTAGACAAGAGCCACAGAGCACCACAGTCTTCAAATAGCTAGAGCCACAGAGCACCAGAGTCTTCAACTAGACTAGAGCCACAGAGCACCACAGTCTTCAACTAGACTAGAGCCACAGAGCACCACAGTATTCAACTAGACTAGAGCCACAGACCACCACATTCTTCAACTAGATTTGAGTTACAGAGCCCCAAAGTCTTCAACTAGACAAGAGCCACAGAGCACCACAGTCTTCAAATAACTAGAGCAACAGAGCACCACATTCTTCAACTAGACTAGAGCCACAGAGCACCACAGTCTTCAACTAGACTAGAGCCACAGAGCACAACAGTATTCAACTAGACTAGAGCCACAGAGCACCACAGTATTACACTAGACTAGAGCCACAGAGCACCACAGTCTTACACTAGACTACAGCCACAGAGCACCACAGTATTCAGCTGGACTAGTGCCATAGAGCCCCACAGTTTTCAATTAGATTAGAGTCACAGAGCACCACAGTCTTCAACTAGACTACAGCCACAGAACCCCAAAGTCTTCAACTAGACAAGAGCCACAGAGCACCACAGTCTTCAAATAGCTAGAGCCACAGAGCACCAGAGTCTTCAACTAGACTAGAGCCACAGAGCACCACAGTCTTCAACTAGACTAGAGCCACAGAGCACCACAGTCTTCAACTAGACTAGAGCCACAGACCACCACATTCTTCAACTAGATTTGAGTTACAGAGCACCAAAGTATTCAACTAGACTAGAGCCACAGAGCACCACAGTATTCAACTAGACTAGAGCCATAGAGAACCACAGTATTCCACTATACTAGAGCCACAGAGCACCACAGTCTTCAACTAGACAAGAGCCACAGAGCACCACAGTCTTCAACTAGACTAGAGCAACAGAGCACCACAGTCTTCAACTAGACTAGAGCCACAGAGCACCACAGTCTTCAAATATACTAGAGCCACAGAGCACCACAGTCTTCGACTAGACTAGAGCCACAGAGCACCACATTATTCCACTAGACTAGAGCCACAGAGCACCACAGTCTTCAACTAGACAAGAGCCACAGAGCACCACAGTCTTCAAATAACTAGAGCCACAGAGCACCACAGTCTTCAACTAGACTAGAACCACAGAGCACCACAGTCTTCAACTAGACTAGAGCAACAGAGCACCACAGTATTCAACTAGACTAGAGCCACAGAGCACCACAGTATTACACTAGACTAGAGCCACAGAGCACCACAGTCTTACACTAGACTACAGCCACAGAGCACCACAGTATTCAGCTGGACTAGTGCCATAGAGCCCCACAGTTTTCAATTAGATTAGAGTCACAGAGCACCACAGTCTTCAACTAGACTACAGCCACAGAGCCCCAAAGTCTTCAACTAGACAAGAGCCACAGAGCACCACAGTCTTCAAATAGCTAGAGCCACAGAGCACCAGAGTCTTCAACTAGACTAGAGCCACAGAGCACCACAGTCTTCAACTAGACTAGAGCCACAGAGCACCACATTATTCCACTAGACTAGAGCCACAGAGCACCACAGTCTTCAACTAGACAAGAGCCACAGAGCACCACAGTCTTCAAATAACTAGAGCCACAGAGCACCACAGTCTTCAACTAGACTAGAACCACAGAGCACCTCAGTCTTCAACTAGACTAGAGCAACAGAGCACCACAGTATTCAACTAGACTAGAACCACAGAGCACCATAGTATTCAACTAGACTAGAGCCACAGAGCACCACAGTATTACACTAGACTAGAGCCACAGAGCACCACAGTATTCAACTAGACTAGAGCCAAACAGCACCACAGTATTCAACTAGACTAGAACCACAGAGCACCATAGTATTCAACTAGACTAGAGCCACAGAGCACCACAGTATTACACTAGACTAGAGCCACAGAGCACCACAGTATTCAACTAGACTAGAGCCACACAGCACAACATTATTCAACTAGACTAGAGCCACAGAGCTCCACAGTACTCAACTAGACTAGAGCCACAGAGCTCCACATTATTCAACTAGACTACAGCCACAGAGCACCACAGTCTTCAGCTAGACTACAGCCACAGAGCACCACAGTATTCAGCTGGAGTAGTGCCACAGAGCCCCAGAGTTTTCAATTATATTAGAGTCACTGAGCACCACAGTCTTCAACTAGACTACAGCCACAGACTCCCAAAGTCTTCAACTAGATTAGAGTCACATAGCACCACAGTCGTCGACTAGATTAGAGCCACAGAGCACCACAGTATTCAACTAGACTAGAGCCATAGAGAACCACAGTATTCCACTATACTAGAGCCACAGAGCACCACAGTCTTCAACTAGACAAGAGCCACAGAGCACCACAGTCTTCAACTAGACTAGAGCCACAGAGCACCACAGTCTTCAACTAGACTAGAGCCACAGAGCACCACAGTCTTCAAATATACTAGAGCCACAGAGCACCACAGTCTTCGACTAGACTAGAGCCACAGAGCACCACATTATTCCACTAGACTAGAGCCACAGAGCACCACAGTCTTCAACTAGACAAGAGCCACAGAGCACCACAGTCTTCAAATAACTAGAGCCACAGAGCACCACAGTCTTCAACTAGACTAGAACCACAGAGCACCTCAGTCTTCAACTAGACTAGAGCAACAGAGCACCACAGTATTCAACTAGACTAGAACCACAGAGCACCATAGTATTCAACTAGACTAGAGCCACAGGACACCACAGTATTACACTAGACTAGAGCCACAGAGCACCACAGTATTCAACTAGACTAGAGCCACACAGCACCACAGTATTCAACTAGACTAGAGCCACAGAGCTCCACATTATTCAACTAGACTACAGCCACAGAGCACCACAGTCTTCAGCTAGACTACAGCCACAGAGCACCACAGTATTCAGCTGGAGTAGTGCCACAGAGCCCCAGAGTTTTCAATTATATTAGAGTCACTGAGCACCACAGTCTTCAACTAGACTACAGCCACAGACTCCCAAAGTCTTCAACTAGATTAGAGTCACATAGCACCACAGTCGTCGACTAGATTAGAGCCACAGAGCCCCACATTCTTCAACTAGATTAGAGCCACAGAGCCCCACAGTATTCAACTAGACTAGAGCCACAGAGCACCACAGTCTTCAACTAGACTAGAGCCACAGAGCACCACAGTCTTCAACTAGGCTAGAGCCACAGAGCACCACAGTCTTCAACTAGGCTAGAGCCACAGAGCACCACAGTCTTCAACTAGACTAGAGCCACAGAGCACCACAGTCTTCAACTAGGCTAGAGCCACAGAGCACCACAGTATTCAACTAGACTAGAGCCACAGAGCACCACAGTATTCAACTAGACTAGAGCCACACAGCCCCAAACACACAAAACCTTTCCAGTAGTGTGTGAATGTGTGTGTGTGTTTTATGTACTGTACAGTGTGGGAAAAAAGTATTTGATCCCCTGCTGATTTCGTACGTTTGCCCACTGACAAAGAAATGATCAGTCTATAATTTTAATGGTAGGTTTATTTGAACAGTGAGAGACAGAATAACAACAACAAAATCCAGAAAAATGCATGTCAGAAATGATATTAATTTATTTGCATTTTAATGTGGAAATAAGTATTTGACTTCTCTCCAAACATGATTTAGTACTTGGTGGCAAAACCATTGTTGGTAATCACAGAGGTCACACGTTTCTTGTAGTTGACCACCAGGTTTGCACACATCTCAGGAGGGATTTTGTCCCACTCCTCTTTGCAGATCTTCTCCAAGTCATTAAGGTTTCGAGCCTGACGTTTGGCAACTCGAACCTTCAGCTCCCTCCACAGATTTTCTATGGGATTAAGGTCTGGAGACTGGCTAGGCCACTCCAGGACCTTACTGTGCTTCTTCTTGAGCCACTCCTTATTTGCCTTGGCCGTCCGTGTGTTTTGGGTCATTGTCATGCTGGAATACCCATCCACGACCCATTTTCAATGCCCTGGCTGAGGGAAGGAGGTTCTCACCCAAGATTTGACGGTACATGGCCCCGTCCATCGTCCCTTTGATGCGGTGAAGTTGTCCTGTCCCCTCAGCAGAAAAATACCCCCAAAGCATAATGTTTCCACCTCCATGTTTGACGGTGGGGATGGTGTTCTTGGGGTCACAGGCAGCATTCCTCCTCCTCCAAACACGGCGAGTTGAGTTGATGCCAAAGAGCTCCATTTTGGTCTCATCTGACCACAACACTTTCACCCAGTTCTCCTCTGAATCATTCAGATGTTCATTGGCAAGGGGGACCTTGCGGGCGCTGCAGGATTTCAGTCCTTCACGGCGTAGTGTTTTACCAATTATTTTCTTGGTGACTATGGCCCCAGCTGCCTTGAGATCATTGACAAGATCCTCCTGTGTAGTTCTGGGCTGATTCCTCACCGTTCTCATGATCATTGCAACTCCACGAGGTGAGATCTTGCATGGAGCCCCAGGCCTTGGGAGATTGACAGTTATTTTGTGTTTCTTCCATTTGCGAATAATCGCACCAACTGTTGTTACCTTCTCACCAAGCTGCTTGGCGATGGTCTTGTAACCTATTCCAGCCTTGTGTAGGTCTACAATCTTGTCCCTGACATCCTTGGAGAGCTCTTTGGTCTTGGCCATGGTGAAGAGTTTGGAATCTGATTGATTGATTGCTTCTGTGGACAGGTGTCTTTTATATAGGTAACAAACTGAGATTAGGAGCACTCCCTTTAAGAGTGTGCTCCTAATCTCAGCTCGTTACCTGTATAAAAGACAACTGGGAGACAGAAATCTTTCTGATTAAGAGGGGGTCAAATACTTATTTCCCTCATTAAAATGCCAATCAATTTATAACATTTTTGACATGCGTTTTTCTGGAAATTATTTGTTGTTATTCTGTCTCTCACTGTTCAAATAAATGTACCATTAAAATGATAGACTGATCATTTCTTTGTCGGTGGGCAAACGTACAAAATCAGCAGGGGATCAAATACTTTTTTCCCTCACTGTATGTGCATACAGTGAGATCATAGTAGTCAATGTCCCTTCAAACAGAGGAAGGATAAAGGATATGAGGGAGGAGGAATCAAAAGACTAACCGTACAAAACAAGCTGCCAAGAGGACCTTTGGCTGTGCAAGAGAGCAAGATTGAAATCAACAATGTGACAATGATTCCAAAGCTGCACACACACACAGTGAATTTGCATTGCTGCGAGACCACTGAGCTCAACCACTGACAAGCCTAATGACCTACTCCCTCTCCCAGAGGACCATCCATCACCAATGATGAGCCAAGATGGCCGTCGTGAAGCCAAGTCACCTCCAGTTAATGTTTCCGCTCAGTGTCTTCTGTCCAAGGGAGGTTCTATGATCCAGCCCTAGAGGAATACAGTGGGATCAGAGTGGGAGAGTTTATTGTATCTTGTCAAGTGTGTTGGCTGTGTTTTCAGAGTTTGATGGATTGCCTGGTCCACTTTTTGTGGTGATTCACTATCAGTATGAGGTGGAAGTTTCATCTCTGATCAAGAAAGGATTGTACTTTAGGATTGTGTAGTTTCTATGATGTTTGTTGAAGTGTGCGAGTAGAGAAAGCTGTTGTAGTAAACCCCATGATAACATGGTGATAGGCAGAGCTCTCCTCCATAAAAACAAAACATCTAACTGATCCTCCCTCTTAGTAACCACTTGGATGAATCCTGCAGCTTTTTGCGAAATGTGCATTGGATATCACTTTCTAATAAAATTCAGATGACATTTATGAAAGAATGTATGATTTTTTGATCTATTGCATGATTAAATAAATGAGCGTAGCTGCTGAGACCTGGAACAGAGTATGAAGCACACTGCACACACTGTGTCCCTATCACAACATGTGGACTACATTTTCTCAGATGAAGAGCCAATTAGCTATCTCAATCGTTTTATCTAAACATTTTACATTACGTTTCTCTCATACCTGTGTTGTAACATATATAGTAACACAATTGTTTAGTAATATGTTGTTGCTATAGGTGTGAACTTCTCACCTAGTGCAAATGCTTAGTAATTCTGGCCCTTGGTGGTCAAAGGCATGCCCTATCCATGTGGTCCATCAAGGTCATAGAGTCAATTGGTACATTCAACTGAAGTATTTATTCTTTACAAATAACAGGGTGCTGGTAAGGTCAGGTCCATGATTACAGATGGCTATCTACAGGTCTGCTGCCCTCTTCCCTCAGTACAGGCCTAGGTGTTTGTGTTTGTTTGTGTGTGTGTGTGTGTGTGTGTGTGTGTGTGTGTGTGTGTGTGTGTGTGTGTGTGTGTGTGTGTGTGTGTCTGTGTCTGTGTCTAAAATACCGGAGGTGATCACACTGCATTCGGAGCTCCTGGTTCCTCTTGCCAGCTGGTCATGTGATCTGCATTGTTGACCTTTGACCTCCATTGTTGTTATGAAGATTAATATCAGATGACATGGTCCTCAAACTGTAAGTCAGTGGTAACCGTGAAAAAGCTTTGGTCAGTTTAAACATTCTGTTACTTTGAAGATGTTTGAACTTTAAGATGTTCATCCGTCATTCTTAATCCTCACTGCCTGTATCCAAGACGATGACAAAATCCTCTTCCTTCCTTATCTGTGTTATTGTTGGCTAATATTCCTTTCTAGTCTCATCTGTTCTTGTGGCTTGGCTGTGAACAGCTTCCACACTTTCCTTCAGAAAGTTTTCATACATCTTGACTTATTCCACATTTTGCTGCATTCATAATGGGTGAAATAGATTTTTGCTAACTTTTGCAAATGTATTGAAAATGAAATACAGAAATATCTCATTTACATAAGTATTCACAACCCTTTGCTATAACACTCCAAATTGAGCTCAGGTGCATCCAATTTCCTTTGATCATCCTTAAGATGTCACTACAACTTGATTTGTAGTGTCCACCTGTGGTAAATTCAATTGTTTGGACATGATTTAGAAAGAAACGCTCCTGTCTATATAAGGTCCCACAGATGACAGTGCATGTCAGTGCAGAAACTATACCAAGGAACTGTCCGTAGATCGCCAAGATATATATGGAGAAGGGTGTAAAACCATTTCTAGAGTGTTGAAAGTTTCCAAGAGCACAGTGGTCTCCATCATTGGAAATGGAAAAAATATGGAACTACCCAGACTCTGCCTAGAGCTGGCCATCCGACCAAACTGAGCAACCGGGCAAGAAGGACCTTGGTCAGGGAGGTGACCAAGAACCCAATGACCACTCTGACTGAACTACAGAGTTCCTTGGCTGAGATGGGAGAACCTGCCAGAAGGACAACAGTCTCAACAGCACTTCACCAATCTGGGCTTTATGGGAGAGTGGCTAGACGGAAACCACTCCTGAGAAAAAGGCACATGACAGCACGCCTGGAGTTTGCAAAAAGGCACGTGAAAGACTCTGAGATCATAAGACAAAATATTCTGTGGTCTGAGACAAAAATTTAACACTTTGGCTTGCAAAGTGCTAATTCTGGAGAAAACCAGGCACAGCTCATCATCCGTCTACCATCTCTATTATGAAGCATGGTGGTGGCAGTATCATGCTATGGGTATGCTTTTCAGCAGCAGGGACTGGGAGACTGGTAAGGATAGATGGAACAATGAATGGAGCCAAATGCAGGCAAATCCTTGATGAGAACCTGCTTCAGAGTGCAAAATACCTTGGACTGGGGCAAAGATGTACATTCCAACAGGACTATGACCCCGAGCATACAGCCAATGGTGGAATGGCTTCAGAACAAGAATGTGAAAGTCATTGATTGGCCCAGCCAAAGCCCAAACTTGAATCCCATTGAAAATCTGTAGAAAGACTTGAAGATTGCTGTTCACTGTCCCCATCTAACTTAATTGAACTTGAGAAAATCTGCAAGAAAGAATGGGAGAAAATCCCCAAATCCAGATGTGCAAAGCTGATACAGACATACCCAAGACGACTCAAAGCTGTAATCGCCGCCAAAGGTGCTTCTACAAAGTATTGACTTAAAGGTGTGAAGACTTATGTAAATGAGATATTTCTGTATTTCATTTTCAATAAAATGGGTTATTGTGTGTAGATGGGTGAGATTTTTTTTATTAAATACTTTTGGAATTCAGGCTGTAACACAACAATTGTGGAATAAGTCAAGGGGTATGAAAACGTTCTGAAGGCACTGTAGATGATTGGGGTTATGACTCTGTCCATTTATAAACATCCAGTCATTTCAAACTGGAAATTCAGATAAGCCTAATAGTCCCTGGTGTAGAATGACCAAACGGTTGGGGTTTGGACCAGGTTGTTAGGTGACTGGGACAATGTTTGCTTGTTTTGGAGTTGGATAAACGCAGTCTGAAGTTTCCTAATATTTCATACACTGGAAACCCCCCTCCTTGGAGCCAAAGCAAAAGCCAATTCCTCATTGTTTGATCTGAAATATTAAGGGAGAAACAAAACAAATGCAGTTTTGATAGAAAACACACAAAGCCTGAGGCTATTTATCAAAACCATAGTTTCCCCTCATTTCTGGCCAACCTCTTTGTCTCTGGCGGCTGCTGGCAGTGTGTGCATATTGTAACACCCTGGCTCTGGGACTCTATATGTTGAGCCAGGGTGTGTTCTTTCTATGTGGTGTATTTCTATGTTGGGAGTTCTAGTTTGTTTATTTCTATGTTGGCCTGAGTGACTCCCAATCAGAGGCAACGAGTGTCAGCTGTTGGCTGGTTGTCTCTGATTGGGAGCCATATTTAAACTGTCTGTTTTTCCCTTTGTGTTGGTGGGTTCTTGTTCCGTGTTGGTCTATGTTACCTAGGACGTTACGAGTCGTTTGTTGTTTTTGTTTACTGTCCGTGTTTATCGCTAATGATAAATAAACATGTTCGTTCATCACGCTGCGCCTTGGTCCTCCTCTCTTAACGACGATCGTGACAGAAGAACCCACCATACAAGGACCAAGCAGCGTGTCCAGGAGCAGGCAGACTGGACATGGGAGGAAGCGCCGGGAAAGGAGATGGAGAGGTTGGCGATGGCCCAGGTGGGCAAATCGTGGTCCTGGGAGGACATGCTCGGGGGCAAAGGGCCATGGGCTAGGATTAAGGCCCTGGCGAGAGAGGAGCAGCGGCGTCAGCAGTGTCATCGTCGGACGGACGAGAGGCAACCCCAAAAAATTTTTTTGGGGGGGCACACGGCATGGGCGGCTGGGCAGCAGGAGGCTGCCACAGGGCGATTTGGAGAGGAGGCCACCGGGTTTGGGGGGCCAGAAGGCAGGTTGGCGGAGCCTAGATGGAGAGCAGAGCCAACTCCCCGTACTCAGGCATGGCAGCATGAGACTGGTCAGGTTCCGGGGTATGCGGAGCTGCGTACTGTGCCACGAGTGGTCCGGCATAGTCCGGTACGTCCTGTGCGAGCACCCCGCACGTGTTGTGCGAAGGTGGGCATGCAGCCAGGACGGAGTGTGCCGGCTCAGCGCTCGTGGCCTCCAGTGCCTCTCCTCGGTCCCGGATATCCTGCGCCAGTGTCACGTGCTGTTATGCCAGTACGGGTACACAGCCCTGTACGTCCTGTGCTGATGCCTCACACAGAGTGTGTGAAGGTAGGCATTCAGCCAGGACGGGTTGTGGCAGCTCTTCACTCCAGGTCTCCTATCCATCTCGCCAGCCCGGTCCGGCCTGTCCCTGCTCCACGCACCAAGCCTACGGTGTGCGTCGCCAGCCCGGTCCGGCCTGTCCCTGCTCCTCGCACCAAGCCTACGGTGTGCGTCGCCAGCCCGGTCCGGCCTGTCCCTGCTCCTCGCACCAAGCCTACGGTGTGCGTCGCCAGCCCGGTCCGGCCTGTCCCTGCTCCACGCACCAAGCCTACGGTGTGCGTCGCCAGCCCGGTCCGGCCTGTCCCTGCTCCTCGCACCAAGCCTACGGTGTGCGTCGCCAGCCCGGTCCGGCCTGTCCCTGCTCCTCGCACCAAGCCTACGGTGTGCGTCGCCAGCCCGGTCCGGCCTGTCCCTGCTCCACGCACCAAGCCTACGGTGTGCGTCGCCAGCCCGGTCCGGCCTGTCCCTGCTCCTCGCACCAAGCCTACGGTGTGCGTCGCCAGCCCGGTCCGGCCTGTTCCTACTCCACGCACCAAGCCAGGGGTGCGCATCGTCAGCCTGGTCCGGCCCGTTCCTACTCCACGCACCAAGCCAGGGGTGCGAGTCGTCAGCCCGGTTCGGCCCGTTCCTACCCCACGCACCAAGCCAGGGGTGCGAGTCGTCAGCCCGGTCCACCCCCCCGCACCAAGCCAGGGGTGCGCGTCGTCAGTCCAGCACAACCCGTGCCCTTGTCACCGGTGCCTGGTAAGGTACCGGTCAACTGCTCCACTACGGAGCTGAAGCTAACCGCTCCTGCTACGTCCAGTTCGGCTCCAGCCAGCGGGGCCAGACCGGACCAGGGGCGCTATGGGGGGTTTAATGGAGTGTGGTGGGCAAGGCCGGAGCCAGAACCGCCGCCGAGGAGGAATGCCCACCCAGCCCTCCCCTGTTTTGCTCTAGTTGAGGCGCGGTCGCAGTCCGCGCCTTTAGGGGGGGGTACTGTAACACCCTGGCTCTGGGACTCTATATGTTGAGCCAGGGTGTGTTCTTTCTATGTGGTGTATTTCTATGTTGGGAGTTCTAGTTTGTTTATTTCTATGTTGGCCTGAGTGACTCCCAATCAGAGGCAACGAGTGTCAGCTGTTGGCTGGTTGTCTCTGATTGGGAGCCATATTTAAACTGTCTGTTTTTCCCTTTGTGTTGGTGGGTTCTTGTTCCGTGTTGGTCTATGTTACCTAGGACGTTACGAATCGTTTGTTGTTTTTGTTTACTGTCCGTGTTTATCGCTAATGATAAATAAACATGTTCGTTCATCACGCTGCGCCTTGGTCCTCCTCTCTTAACGACGATCGTGACACATATTTCTTTTTTCAAAAGCATGTTCCACAATTTCAACTTAACTTTTTAGTTTGCAAAATGCACATACAGCACAATGAAGTAAAATATGTGACTAACCGGCTTGATTCAGTCTTAAGTAGCAACATTTGAAATTGTGTTTTTTACATTGGATAAAAGTAGAGACTCAGAGTTAGAAAATGGTTTATCATAACTACAGTTGAGGAACAATGGGAAAATAGTTCTGCTTTGAAAGTTGATCAACTTGTAACCCCACTTTTGAGAAAATGGCCCTTGAATGTTTTGGTGTACCTACTGGAGAGCTCTTCTTTGTCTACACCCATTCAACATCGTTCACACCCTCTTAAGCCTTAGCCCCACCCATCTTTTTAAGGATTCACATGTGATGCCATGTGCTAAACAGAGTGAGTACGGTAGTGTACTAAACAGCCAAAGATTAAAGGCTTGTTTATACTACATCTTTTGACATGTCTGTAGACAGTTGTCGCAGTGACATCATGAACATTCTATTGTTGTCCGACATCAAACTTGTTATTGTCGTTATGTAAATGTAAATGTTATGAAAAAGTATAACCACAAAAATGACAGGCTACATGACATCAGAAGCCTGATGGTCCAAAATAGCAAATATACTTCTCCCATGGGCAAAGAAACTCAAATGGGGTGATTATATTAATTAATAGTAATTTCGATTCGAATGTGCAAATTGTCCAAATAGATACGCAAGGTAGATGGATTATTTTAAATATGTTATTGGACCATAAACAGATATGGCTCATTAACCTTTACGGACCAAATAATGATGATCCACACTTCTTTGACAATATATATAATAAATTATCAACCCTGCAAGCAATTCAAGACAATATTATTATGGTGGGGGATTATAATACCGTTTTAAATAGCTCAATGGACAGTAAAGGAAATCACACCACAAACAATCACCCACATGCTCTTAAGGAAATCGTGAATGTCATGGATACATTAGAACTAGTAGATATATGGAGGCTCAAATACCCTGATAATAATATAATAATAATATAATATGCCATTTAGCAGACGCTTTTATCCAAAGCGACTTACAGTCATGCGTGCATACATTTTTTTTGTGTATGGGTGGTCCCGGGGATCGAACCCACTACCTTGGCGTTACAAGCGCCGTGCTCTACCAGCTGAGCTACAGAGGACCATCTAGTGAGATATACATGGCGGAGACTCAGTCAAGCTAGTCGTCTTGACTTCTTTCTTATCTCATTCTCGTTGGTACCAAAAGTTTAAAAAGTGTTGATAGGGGACAGAATGCGTTCGGACCATCATATAATTGGCATATACATTACTCTTACTGAATTTCCACGTGGGCGAGGATATTGGAAATTTATTCAAAGCCTATTGGATGATAATTTATTTTTAACTATGACAAAGGAATTTATAACTGACTTTTTCCGACATAACATAGGTACAGCAAATCCCCTTATTGTATGGGACGCCTTTAAATGTGCCTTTAGAGGCCATGCAATTCAGTACTCATCTCGAAAACAAAAGCAATTTAGGTCAAAATGGTTTATACTAACAAAGGAAATAGAAAGTCTAACAGAACAGATAGATGGCAATAAAAACTGTAACATAGAGGCTCAGAATAAATTAGAGGAAAAACTAAAAGAAATTGAGAAACTTATTCAAGAAAGATCAAGTGTAATATATTATAAAAATAAAGCAAACTGGATGGAAAATGGGGGAAAATGCACCAAATTCTTTTTTAATCTTCAACATAGGAATGCTACCAAAAATAATTTAATGAAACTGGTTACAATTGATGGAGTCACCCATGATTCACCAAATTATATTTTGAAGGAGGAAACAAAATACTTTAAGCATATGTTTTCGTTTCAGTCGCCTCCATCTCCTCTAACTGAAGCTAATTGTAGAGATTTTTTCTCTATTGATAATGTAAAATTAACAGCCATACAGAAAGACTCATGTGAAGGTGAAATTACAGAGGAGGAACTTCTGGATGCAATTAAAGACTTTAAGTCCGGGAAAACTCCAGGGTTGGATGGCATACCAGTCGAGGTATACCAAACCTTTTTTTATATACTAAGAGGACCGTTATTAGCATGTTTTAACCACTCCTATGTAAATGGTAGATTATCTGACACTCAAGAAGAAGGTCTGATCTCATTATTACTGAAACAGGATACAAGTGGAAAATATAAAGATCCAGTCCATTTAAAAAATTGGAGGCCCCTTACACTTCAATGTTGTGCTGCAAAAATTCTAGCAAAATGTATAGCACATAGAATTAAAAAGGTATTGTCGGATATTATTCATTCTAATCAGACAGGTTTTTTACATGGAAGATACATTGGAGATAATATAAGGCAAGTATTGGAAACAATAGAACACTATGGAAAATATGGGAAACCAGGCCTGCTATTCATAGCAGACTTCGAAAAGGCATTTGATAAAGTACGACTGGGGTTTATATATAAATGCCTGGAGCATTTCAGTTTTGGAGAATCTCTTATAAAATGGATCAAAATCATGTATAGTAACCCTAGGTGTAAAATAGTAAATAATGGCTATTTCTCAGAAAATGTTAAACTGTCAAGAGGAGTGAATCAAGGTTGTCCACTATCGGCATATCTATTTATTGTGGCCATCGAGATGTTAGCTATTAAAATCAGATCCAACAATAATATCAGGGGATTAGAAATCCAGGGCTTAAAAACAAAGGTGTCATTGTACGCTGATGATTAATGTTTCCTTTTAAATCCACAACTAGAATCCCTCCACAGCCTCATAGAGGATCTAGATACATTTTCTAACCACTCTGGATTACAACCAAATTATGACAAATGTACTATATTATGTATTGGATCACTAAAAAATACAATTTTTACATTACCATGTAGTTTACCAATAAAATGGTCTGATGGTGATGTGGATATTCTTGGAATACATATCCCAAAGGAAATAAATGATCTCACTTCAATACATTTTAATAGAAAGTTAGCAAAAATAGATAAGATCTTGTTACCATGGAAAGGTGGGTACCTGTCAATTTGTGGAAAAATCACCCTGATTAACTCTTTATCCCAGTTTACCTATTTGCTTATGGTCTTGCCTACGCCTAGCGAACAGTTTTTTAAATTATATGAGAAAAAAATATTCAATTTTATTTGGATCAGCAAGCCAGACAAAATTAAACGGGCCAATTTATATAATGAATATGAATTCGGAGTACAGAAATTATTAAATATTAAAGCATTAGACCTATCACTAAAAGCTTCAGTCATACAAAAGTTATACTTAAATCCGAACTGGTTCTCTAGCAAATTAGTAAGATTGTCTCACCCAATGTTCAAGAATGGCCTTTTTCCATTTATTCAGATTACAACCTCTCACTTTCAGTTATTTGAAAAGGAAATAATCTCCCAAATATCACTATTTCTAAAACAAGCCATAGAAAGTTGGTTGCAATTTCAATTTAAACCTCCAGAAACGACAAAACATATAATGCAACAAATATTGTGGTTGAACTCAAATATACTAATTGAAAAAAAAACATTTTTTGGACAAAATGTTTAAAAAAGGTATAATCTTCTTAAATGATATCATCGGTAGAACTGGTGGAGTTATGTCGCACATGCAGCTAACAAAAACATGGAAATGTCTGCTCTACCCAAAATTACAACCAAATAATTGCAGCCTTACCGCAAAAATGGAAGAGGAAAGTGGAAGGGGGAGAAAGTAAGGAACTTGTCTGTCGGCCTTGCATTAAAGAACATAATTGGTTAAGAAAAACTGTGATAAATAAAAAAGTATACCAGTTTCATTTAAGGACCAAAGGATTGACAGCCGTCCCATATAGATTGCAAAATAGTTGGGAAGAGATTTTTGATGTACCGATCCCATGGCATAGTGTTTATGAACTGATACGCATAATGACACCGGATTCAAAACTTAGAATCTTTCAATTTAAATTATTATATAAAATTCTTGCTACCAATAGAATGTTATTTATATGGGGGATACAATCTTCCCAGCTCTGTAGATTTTGCTGCGAAGAGACAGAATCATTAGATCATTTGTTTTGGTACTGTCCATTTGTAGCTTGTTTTTGGACATAGGTCCAGGAATGGCTAAAGGATTGCAATATTTACCTGGAGTGTCACGCCCTGGCTCTGGGGACTATTATATGTTGAGCCAGGGTGTGTAGGTTTCATTGTTTAGTTTTCTAGGTTTGTGTTCTAGTTTGTGTATATCTATGTTGGCCAGGGTGGTTCCCAATCAGAGGAAGCTGTTGCTTGTTGTCTCTGATTGGGGACCATACTTAGGCAGCCTGTTTGGCACTGTTATTTTGTGGGATCTTGTTCCGTATGGTTTTGTGTTTAACCCAGGACTTCACGTTTCGTTTGTTGTTTTGTTCGTGTGGTGTACTTCAATAAAAGTATGTACGCTTACCACGCTGCGCCTTGGTCCGCTTTTCATAACGTTCGTGACATGGAGCTAACCTTGCAGATAGCATTACTGGGTGATCTGAAAAGTCATAGTCAATCGATCAATAATATAATAATACTTTTAGCAAAAATTGTTATTTTCAATTCACAATCTGTAGAAACAATGAGAATAGAAAGGTTCAGAATTTTATCACAGTACAGTTGAAAAATATATGGCAAATAGAAATCCTATATGGATGGTGTTAAGAGATAGATGGGAGGTGTTGAATGGAGTTGAAGGATGGGACTAATAACAACTAACAACAACTAATAACAAGATAACTAATAATGTGAGCATACTGTGTCCATAATAAATAATAAGTACAGTGGGGAGAATAAGTATTTGATACACTGCCGATTTTGCAGGTTTTCCTACTTACAAAGCATGTAGAGGTCTGTAATTTTTATCATAGGTACACTTCAACTGTGAGAGATGGAATCTAAAACAAAAATCCAGAAAATCACATTGTATGATTTTTAAGTAATTAATTTGCATTTTATTGCATGACATAAGGATTTGATACATCAGAAAAGCAGAACTTAATATTTGGTACAGAAACCTTTGTTTGCAATTACAGAGATCATACGTTTCCTGTAGGTCTTGACCAGGTTTGCACACACTCCTCCATACAGACCTTCTCCAGATCCTTCAGGTTTCGGGGCTGTCGCTGGGCAATACGGACTTTCAGCTCCCTCCAAAGATTTTCTATTGGGTTCAGGTCTGGAGACTGGCTAGGCCACTCCAGGACCTTGAGATGCTTCTTACGGAGCCACTCCTTAGTTGCCCTGGCTGTGTGTTTCGGGTCGTTGTCATGCTGGAAGACCCAGCCACGACCCACCTTCAATGCTCTTACTGAGGGAAGGAGGTTGTTGGCCAAGATCTCGCGATACATGGCCCCATCCATCCTCCCCTCAATACGGTGCAGTCGTCCTGTCCCCTTTGCAGAAAAGCATCCCCAAAGAATGATGTTTCCACCTCCATGCTTCACGGTTGGAATGGTGTTCTTGGGGTTGTACTCATCCTTCTTCTTCCTCCAAACACGGCAAGTGGAGTTTAGACCAAAAAGCTATATTTTTGTCTCATCAGACCACATGACCTTCTCCCATTCCTCCTCTGGATCATCCAGATGGTCATTGGCAAACTTCAGACGGGCCTGGACATGCGCTGGCTTGAGCAGGGGGACCTTGCGTGCGCTGCAGGATTTTAATCCATGACGGCGTAGTGTGTTACTAATGGTTTTCTTTGAGACTGTGGTCCCAGCTCTCTTTAGGTCATTGACCAGGTCCTGCCGTGTAGTTCTGGGCTGATCCCTCACCTTCCTCATGATCATTGATGCTCAACGAGGTGAGATCTTGCATGGAGGCAAAGACCGAGGGTGATTGACCGTCATCTTGAACTTCTTCCATTTTCTAATAATTGCGCCAACAGTTGTTGCCTTCTCACCAAGCTGCTTGCCTATTGCCCTGTAGCCCATCCCAGCCTTGTGCAGGTCTACAATTTTATCCCTGATGTCCTTACACAGCTCTCTGGTCTTGGCCATTGTGGAGAGGTTGGAGTCTGTTTGATTGAGTGTGTGGACAGGTGTCTTTTATACAGGTAACGAGTTCAAACAGGTGCAGTTAATACAGGTAATGAGTGGAGAACAGGAGGGCTTCTTAAAGAAAAACTAACAGGTCTGTGAGAGCCGAAATTCTTACTGGTTGGTAGGTGATCAAATACTTCTGTCATGCAATAAAATGGAAATTAATTACTTAAAAATCATACAATGTTATTTTCTGGATTTTTGTTTTAGATTCCGTCTCTCACCATTGAAGTGTGATAAAAAATTATAGACCTCTACATGCTTTGTAAGTAGGAAAACCTGCAAAATCGGCAGTGTATCAAATACTTGTTCTCCCCACTGTAGGTTGTAGGTTGGGAGCTTTTGTGAAAGAGCACAGTTAGAAAGATATGCATATAGAAGCAAACCGGATGGACATCATGAAAATGATCGGAGAGGTTGAGAGTAGAAGTTCGGGAGAAAAAACAAACAAAATATAATTATTATCAAATTGACTGTGTCCATAAAATGTATATAGTAAGTATAAGCTGGAAGTAGAGGCCTAAGCATTGTTGTTCACTAGTTTACACCAATTAGGGAAAGGGTGGTGGGGTTGGGAAGTAATAAAGGGGATTTTTTTTTTTTAAAGGATATGTATATGTATGTGTGTATGTATGTGTATATATGTATGTGTATGTATGTATATATGTATATATATAAAAACATGGGGGATTGGAAGTGATGCAGACAATTACATTGATGGAAGTTACAATCTATCTGCAATGTTAAAATGATCTACCCCCTTGAAAAAAAAAAAACATTACTAGCAATGCAAATGGATTTCTGAGATTAAAATAATATCACTACACAGATCACACACGTAACGTTAGCTAGCGAGCCAGCCAGCCAGCTAACATTAGCTAGCTAGCTAACAGTACGATTTAACTTGCTATTAAATTATTTTCTGACATAATTAGAAACGTATAATATCTGAGAATGCAGCTAGCTAGACTCTCTTACCCGTAAACATGGATGGACGCGTTAGAAAGGATTACCTACACATTCTGAGCAGCTCATGTTAGACAGAAGCGTGCTACATAGCAGACCAATCCGAACTCATCTCTCTGCATGTCCAGCCCATCCATTATCTCAGCCAATCATGGCTAGCAGGAAGGTTCCTGTCTTTTTCCGTGGCTAAACCAACTAGGCTCATAATAAATAATAAAAATCTTCCTATTTACAGATGGCATACAAGTTTGTTTTTAAGGCATTGAAAGTTTACATGTTCCAGAAGGCATTTCTGCCCCAAAAACGCATTTTGATAAAAAAGTAATGTTTATGTTCAAATGCCTCTCCTGTGACGTGCGACATAAGTCTAGTTTCCTGAAACGAGTCACACCCCAAGCTTCAGTCCCTGTTTACTACCAGTAAACACCAGTGAAACCAGAACCAGTACTGTGTGTGTGTGCTTGGGTGGGTGGGTGCGTGGGTGGGTGGGTGCGTGGGTACGTGTGTGTGTGTGTGTCTGCAATCGATTATTGTGATGTATCATCCAACAAAACAATTTGGGCCGTAACATAAACACAAGCCCTCTGTTTGCAAATTAGCTTCTTGTTCACATTGTATATGTAAACAAAGCCAGTCGTAGAACTGTCATTGGTCCAATTCAAAGCCTACTCTGTCTGTATCTGTAGTCTAGGAGGAAAGGCATACATTGTGCCCAGTGTGTGTGTGTGTGCGTGTGTGTGTGTGCATGTGTGTGTGCCCACCATGCTGACTACTGTATACTCTCCTCTCCCCCCAGTGAGACGTCAGAACATGAAGGTGAGGATCAACGCTACAGGTGACACCATCGTGATGAAGTTTGTCCGTCCCAACGGTGACACCAAGCTGGAGGGCTACATCTTGGGCTACGGCAGCAGTATGTTCTCTAAACAGTTCATCCAACTCCCAGAGAACGGACTGCCCTACGAGACCGAGATCGGTGAGCCGTTTGTGTGTGTGTGTTTTGTATGTTATGTATGATTGCATGATTATGCCCCATGAACTGTGAATGATGCCATGCAGGTCTTCCATAGGAATAAAAATATTTGAGCCTTTGAGGTAGAGTGCTCTGGCACACATGTGTTTTATCTTCACGTTTTAGTCATAGTTTGATTCTATGCATCACTGACAGAGAACACATCTGTGCAGACTCACTTTTACTCCTCCAACACCCTTACAACACACACACCTAAACACATGTAAATGCTTGCACACACACACCTCACCCTCAAGCCTCCTTTTCAAGACAGCTTTTCCTGTTCCTGTCTGGAATGTTCGGTCAGGTAACGTATGAGAACATGCAAATTCAACGCTATGGAGCGATCAACTTCAGAGACATTCATTAACAACCTTTCTTCTGCTAGCAGGGCTAAACCCTGAATCTCTCTTCCAGATGCGGAGCCCAAGTATCTGATTGCTGTCCAGCCCATCCCAGTCAACGATGTGAAGAAACAGTGCACAGGTACTGCACATGCACCAACTCTAAGTGTTACCAGTAATAATTTGATAGATTACATTGACTCTTTTCTTATTTATGCCCATTGCTTTGAATCTGACGAGGTTGACCTTTGAACTCTGACCCCTGTGACTCCCCAGGCAAGGTGAACCTGGAGAAGCCCTTGCACCTGGTGATTGGGTCCGTGACCCCCACCTCGGTGATGCTGTCCTGGGGGACCTTCCTCAAGACGCCCTACGAGGGGAACATCATGAACGACTGCCTGGAGGATGGGTGAGTTAGCACACACACACACGTAAGGACGCACAAACGTGCACGCTCAGCAGAGTGAGCCAGTGAGGGGGTTATGGGTACACAGCCCACGTCCCAGCCCGCCTACAGAGGTTCATGTTGTTCCCATTCCAGTGCTGGTTCGTCATGTTGCTCTCTGTCTACAGAGACACAGGGCAGTAAGGGTGCTCAGATGGGCCAAAAAGCACACAGCGAGTCCCACCACACTAAGGAGATTATTTTCACAGCTTGAGAAAAACAAAGACGTATTTCACTCAAACTCACACTTACGGTATGTCATACACAACAGACAGCGTTAAACATCTGGTATAACTGCAACACATTGTTCCCCCAGGGAGGCAGTAGAGGGAGGGCACAGGTGTTTAGTAGTGGTGGAGTGATCCTCATCCTACACATCAACCAACTGTACTTCTCTAAACTTCCCCTCTTCTCTCTCAGTGGAGAGAGGAGCTTTGGAAAACCCATTGGAAAGCTTGACCTCACCCTGCTCTGCTCACAGCCCACTCTAAAGTCCCTACTGGCTTTTTAAATACTATAATGTCGCACACGACCCTGGCCTGCACAGCACTTCTCAACCAGGAAACTAGAACTTACAGCTCTGCATTCATGGCAGTCACTGACACTCATGGCAGTCACTGACACAAAATGGTGGACAGACTGTCACAGCTCATAACAAGCCATTGTGTTACAAATTAGTCCCTAGAAACTGTGCCATCAGGCTGTAATATCCATGTTACTACACAATGTCTGACATTTCTATTCAATTCTATGTTTGTTGACACAGTCACTACACAATACACAATGTTCTAAAACTACTGATGAAAATGTGTGATAATGAACAATGTTGTGTTCTGTCTGTGTTGACACAGGCACTACACGGTGCGTTACCGTGAGAGGAACAGGAAGTGGACTCAACAGATGTGCCCTACCAGCGACATGGTCATCGACAACCTGAAGCCCAACACGGCCTATGAGTTCGGTGTCCAACCCAACAACAAGGAACGCAGCGGAGTGTGGAGCAAGCCAGTCATCCACAATACCAACATGGGTACGTCACTTAAACCCTTCCTCTCTTTCCTTCCATGGTGCATCGTTCAAATCATTCCCCCTTCAAACTCATCCCAAAATGGATGCAGCACTGAGTCTGTCAGTATCTTACACATATCACATGTTTTCTATATATATTCCTTATGGTCCAATACCAGTAACATGTATTCTACTAGTTCCAGTTAATCATTATTTTTGTGTTGTGGTTGTCTTTTCAGAGAAGGCCATGCAGAAACCTTACAGACCAAGGACCCCTCTGACGCCTGTGGTACGTCCTGCACTCATTACTCTTGCTTTAGTGAATGTGCATTGTTTCTGCGGTGAGAGTGCTGTAGAAAGTTTGTGGTTTACCTTAGTAAGTCTGTAATGTGCTTTTGTGCTCTAGTCTGTAGTGTGCTCTAAACTGTAGTGTGCTCTAGTATGTAGTGTGCTCTAATCTGTAGTGTGCTCTATCTAATCTGTAGTGTGGTCTAGTCTGTAGTGTGCTCTAATATGTAGTGTGGTCTAGTCTGTAGTGTGCTCTAATATGTAGTGTGCTCTAGTCTGTAGTGTTCTCTAATCTGTAGTGTGTGCTAATCTGTAGTGTGCTCTAATCTGTAGTGTGCACTAATCTGTAGTGTGCTCTAATCTGTAGTGTGCTCTAATCTGTAGTGTGCTCTAATCTGTAGTGTGCTCTAGTCTGTAGTGTGCTCTAATCTGTAGTGTGCTCTAATCTGTAGTGTGCTCTAGTCTGTAGTGTGCTCTAATCTGTAGTGTGCTCTGATCTGTAGTGTGCTCTAGTCTGTAGTGTGCTCTAGTCTGTAGTGTGCTCTAATCTGTAGTGTGCTCTAGTCTGTAGTGTGCTCTAATCTGTAGTGCTCTTTAGTCTGTAGTGTGGTCTAGTCTGTAGTGTGCTCTAATCTGTAGTGTGCTCTAATATGTAGTGTGCTCTAATCTGTAATGTGCTCTAATCTGTAGTGTGTTCTAGTCTGTAGGTTGCTCTAATCTGTTGTGTGCTCTAATCTGTAGTGTGCTCTAGTCTGTAGTGTGCTCTAATCTGTAGTGTGCTCTAATCTGTAGTGTGCTCTAGTCTGTAGTGTGCTCTAGTCTGTAGTGTGCTCTAATCTGTAGTGCGCTCTAGTCTGTAGTGTGGTCTAGTCTGTAGTGTGCTCTAATCTGTAGTGTGCTCTAATCTGTAGTGTGCTCTAATCTGTAGTATGCTCTAGTCTGTAGTGTGCTCTAATCTGTAGTGTGCTCTAATCTGTAATGTGCTCTAATCTGTTGTGTGCTCTAATCTGTAGTGTGCTCTAGTCTGTAGTGAGCTCCAATCTGTAGTGTGCTCTAGTCTGTAGTGTGCTCTAATCTGTAGTGTGCTCTAATCTGTAGTGTGCTCTAGTCTGTAGTGTGCTCTAGTCTGTAGTGTGCTCTAGTCTGTAGTGTGCTCTAATCTGTAGTGCACTCTAGTCTGTAGTGTGCTATAGTCTGTCTTTAGTAGGTCTACAGTGTAATATTAGAGATGCATGGAGCTTCTTTCTTTCCATCCTGCTCCTTAGTGGAAAAAAGCAAAATGAGCAGCTAGCCATAGCCAAGACCAGTAGATAGGACCATAGCCAGATAAGGAGGAGAGGAGAGGAGAGAGACAGACACTGACTGGATTGAGTGAAGTAAATGAGTGAAGTAGGTAGCTCTTCATATTATCATTGTTGTGTCATGTTCAGTGATCATAGGATACAGTATCATGGCTGACCTCGCTATCGTAACCCCTTCCCCCTCTCTCTCCCTCATCTTTCTCTTTCTTTCCCTCTCCTAACAGAAAACGGCCAACATGCCACGGGCCTTCTTCCCTCCTCGTCACGGTAAGCCAATAGACACACACACACACACACACACACACATACACACGCACGCACATACACACATGCTCCTGGTTTGGTCAAAGACTGTACAGGACATGATGATTTATCACTCTCCCTTCCGAAACTTCTGTTTCACCCCTCCTCACTGAACCCTGTTCTGAGGAACCAGCACTGAAATAATTTTAACAGGACGTCTGAATTACGACTCTGCCGACAGGACTTCATCATCATTAATTCCATGTTATAGTCACCTAATCTTCCTTCTGATAACCACAGGGTTTATTCCAGGTGACCAGAGAAGATGACAGCCACTGTGTACCTGTCTACTGTACACACATGTTGCCTATGATGGTAACGTTAATGTGATCAGCAAGATAAATGCTTGCTAGGGCTGTCAATGTTTTTTAAATCATCTTTGTACTTAATTTAGGCCATACAACCTGCACTGTAATACACTGAGCCCATACATACTGCACTGTAATACACTGAACCCATACATACTGCACTGTAATACACTGAACCCATACATACTGCACTGTAATACACTGAGCCCATACATACTGCACTGTAATACACTGAACCCATACATACTGCACTGTAATACACTGAACCCATACATACTGCACTGTAATACACTGAGCCCATACATACTGCACTGTAATACACTGAGCCCATACATACTGCACTGTAATACACTGAGCCCATACATACTGCACTGTAATACACTGAACCCATACATACTACACTGTAATACACTGAGCCCATACATACGGCACTGTAATACACTGAGCCCATACATACTGCACTGTAATACACTGAACCCATACATACTGCACTGTAATGCACTGAACCCACACATACTGTACTGTAATACACTGAGCCCATACATACTGCACTGTAATACACTGAACCCATACATACTGCACTGTAATACACTGAACCCACACATACTGTACTGTAATACACTGAGCCCATACATACTGCACTGTAATACACTGAACCCATACATACTGCACTGTAATACACTGAGCCCAAACACACTGCACTGTAATACACTGAGCCCATACATACTGCACTGTAATACACTGAGCCCATACATACTGCACTGTAATACACTGAGCCCATACATACTGCACAGTAATACACTGAACCCACACATACTGCACTGTAATACACTGAGCCCATACATACTGCACTGTAATACACTGAACCCTAACATACTGCACTGTAATACACTGAGCCCATACATACTGCACTGTAATACACTGAACCCATACTGCACTGTAATACACTGAGCCCCTACATACTGCACTGTAATACACTGAACCCTTACATACTGCACTGTAATACACTGAGCCCATTCATACTGCACTGTAATACACTGATCCCAAACATACTGCACTGTAATACACTGAGCCCAAACATACTGCACTGTAATACACTGAGCCCATACATACTGCACTGTAATACACTGAAGCCATACATACTGCACTGTAATACCCTGAGCCCATACGTACTGCACTGTAATACACTGAGCCCATACATACTGCACTGTAATACACTGAGCCCATACATACGACACTGTAATACAATGAACCCACACATACTGCATTGTAATACACTGAACCATACATACTGCACTGTAATACACTGAGCCCATACATACTGCACTGTAATACACTAAACCCATACATACTCTACTGTAATACAATGAACAGAGCCAATACACTGGGAATGTAATTCCTCCTCACAGCAGCCACATTGGGAAACTCCAGGCTGGCAAAGTGATGATAGCTGTTGATGTTTGTCCCCTCCTTCTGTTTAGCTGTCCATAACAGGAGCCAGGGCAGAACCCTCTTCAGGACCCCTATGGCTCCAAGGACCACCTTCGGTAATGAGCCATGCAACTATGTCCCATGATCTCTCCTTCTTGACCTTATTCCTTCTAGACCTTATTCCTTCTTGACCTTATTCCTTCTTGACCTTATTCCTTCTTGACCTTATTCCTTTTAGACCTTATTCCTTCTTGACCTTATTCCTTCTTGACCTTATTCCTTCTTGACCTTATTCCTTCTTGACCTTGAAGTCTTTTTCAATCTTACACTTTTCATGTCTCTTTCTTTTCCTCAGGAAAGCATTGACACCATTTCACCATTTATATCCTGTAGTAGGACATCACGTTTCTCTCCACAGATTGTGTGTTGTTCTTAAAGTTTGTTATGTTCCTCAGCGCCAACCTCAGCCAATAGACAGCACTTCCTGTCCTCTCCAAGACCCACAATGCCTATGATGCAGAACGAGCCAACCGGTAAACAAACAGACACTTTACTCCCTGACAAGACAGGACGGCTTAACAGTCAGTCAGCTTGGCTGCAGCCAATGAAAGGCTGGGTGGGTGGATGCTATTTCAGAGGGATTTTCTTTTATGATTGGCTGCATGAGTAATTTGGCATGCACTAAGTACAGTAAGTAGAAAGCCCCTCATCCGGATCTCTGGAGAAGATGGCTAAAAGTTCTAATACTGCCTCAGACAATTGGTCCCCATGGAGGCGGAGGTAGGTTGCCACGGCAGCATGGCCTAGCCACGTGGTTGGTTGGTCCAGGTGAGAACGACCTTTGAACTTTTGAGCACGTTGCATAAGCGCTGCTTGTTCACTCAGTGTGTTTCTCGTCAGTCACGTCCCACAAACAAGTAAATCGTCTTTCTCGCTCTTCCTCTATCTGTGTCTCACTTCTTTACTCTCTGTCCATCCAGTTGTCCATGTTTCCATCAGCATCTTATACCATATGTATCCCACATCTGTTGATTTCAAGACTTTTAAAACATTCTACACACAACTGTTAATTTAGAATCATTATTTTAACCCATGGTGCTTTGCTTTCAGCAAGTTTCTGTCTTGAAGGTGTTTTGTCCAGTCTGCATGATAAAGTACCATATTACAGTCTAGAACAGTGGTATTCAAAGTCGGGGTTACGACCCCTAGTGACCCCTACTCATTAGATTTGGGGTGGGATGGGGTTGCGAGCAATTCTTGGGGAAAAAATGGGGTCCCCAGAAATTATGCAGGAAAAAATGGGGTACCCACTGAAGAGGTTTGAATACCACTGGTCTAGAAGGTGTTCAGTCCAGTCTGCATGATAAAGTAGCATGTTACAGTGTAGAAGGTGTCCAATCCAGTCTGCATGATAAAGTAGCAACAAAAAGGATACTATGCTCTCAACATCATCCCTTAAAATATCTTAAAGAGATTATCCAGTACTTTTGTATACATTTTAGACAGCAGTTCTGAAAATAGCACTCACGAGCCTAAAGTGGTCCCGAAAATGACCTACTAAGTGAAATTTGTCCAGATATGTGCGCCACGTCATTGCTCTCTCTATTGCAGCGTTCATATGCTAGTCGGAACTAGGGAACTCTGACATTTCTGACTTGCTGATTCATTGAACGCGGCACGTGTATAACTACAACCAGTTAGCATGTCGGAAATGTCAGAGTTTCCTCGTTCCGACTAGCACCTAAAATCGGCATCTCTCTCTCTCTGCTATGTCCACTGAGCTGTTTGGCACGCCCTGCAACCTCATTGGATAATTCTGGGCAGGCCTCTTGCTAGCTGTCACTCAAATTCGAAGGGCTGAAGCTCATTGGCTAGAACTCGAATTGCTAGGGGGCTGGGCCACATGGTGGGAAAAGTAAGGAAAATGGCACGGCACAGCTTCAAGAAAACAGTGACTTTCAAACTAGGGATTTCTTAGCTAATTGAGGTGAGACAATAATTCTGCTCATATATTATGCATGTATGAACTACACAGTGACACATCCAGCCCAAAGCAGGAGGTTTAGAAAATGCTTTCTTAGTCGCCAAAGTACCGAAGCATGTCTTTAATAACAACAATACATTTATTGGTGATGTGCTTTTCACTCATTACGTTTATTGCATAACTACACCACATCCACCCCCCAAAAGCCCCTCCACCTGGCCCTAAATGTGGTAGCAGCAATATTACCTGGCCATAAACTTGAGAAGTGACACTAAAACCCTGGAATGTCATGTTCTCTACTCCTCTACAACATTCCCCTTCTTCTCTCTCTCTCTCTCTCTCTCTCTCTCTCTCTCTCTCTCTCTCTCTCTCTCCCTTTCTTTCTCTTTTCTCTCCCCATGGGAGTCGAGGTAAAGTACCTGATTGGATTGAACAATCAATTAGAGATGGTCGTTAAAATCCTAACACTAGGGGATCAACCCTAGCCCTGTTAAAACCTCATGGTTCACAGTCCTCCAAAAGCACACAGACAAATGCATTATGGACAGCAGACACTCACAGTTGTCCTTGTCCTGGTAGCCTGGTAGCTGCGTTTGTGTGTAGTAACGCGGTCTTTACACTGCAAACTGCTCCATATGGGCTCAGCTCCTTTGAAATCCAACCCTCTGTATCAACCTCATGCCAGGTAAAGGTTTATATCCGTTTTGTGCTGGTTGAGGTCCAGGATAAGCTTTCCCCAGCCCAAGTCGGAAACACGTATCAGCCTGGTTATCAGGGAGCATTGCTATCTATTCTCTATGGTTCTTTTATTTTATCTGTCAATGGATTCTATAGTTTCTCTAAGCCATTCACATTTTTCCTCTTCTTTTTCCAGTGTCAAAGACCTGTCCTTGGTGCACTGTCTGTTCTATAAGATTATATTTCTATGGCCTCAATGTTCTACTCTCCTCTCTCCAGGACGAGCAGACCAGATCAGAATTGCCTCCTCTCCCTCCGTGGACATCACCCGTAACGCCCCCACCCTCCCCCGTGCCTCCCCCACCATCCCCCGTGCCTCCCCCACCATCCCCCGTGCCTCCCCCACCTTCCCTCGGGCCTCCCCCACCCTCCCCTCCCCTCCCCTCCCATTACCCTCCCCCACCCTCCCCCATGCCTCCCCCCAGCTTATGCCCTCCCCCACCCTTCCCCTGGCCTCCGCCTCCGCCGCAGCCCCTGTGCCTAACCCCCATCGTAACGAAGAGAGACACAGGGGACCGGCCCAGGGCAGGCCCCAACAGGCCAGACCCCAACAGGCCAGACCCCAGCCCGAGCCTCAGGCCCAGCCTCAGGCCCAGCCCCAACAGGCCAGACCCCAACAGACCAAACCCCAACAGGCCAGACCCCAACAGGTCCAGCCTCAGGCCCAGCCTCAGGCCCAGCCTCAGGCCCAGCCCCAACAGACCAGACCCCAACAGGCCAGACCCCAACAGACCAGACCCCAACAGGCCAGACCCCAACAGACCAAACCCCAACAGGCCAGACCCCAACAGGTCCAGCCTCAGGCCCAGCCTCAGGCCCAGCCCCAACAGACCAGACCCCAACAGGCCAGACCCCAACAGGCCAGACCCCAGCCAGAGCCTCAGGCCCAGCCCCAACAGCCTGCTAAGGTCACCCAGAACCTACAGACCCCCAAGGGTAAAGACCCTGCTCTCTCCACTCACCTAGGCTGTAACAGAGAAATAAAAACATGTATAATGGATCATTGAGTCCGAACGTCTGATCCTCTGATAAAAAATAAAGTTCTCTCTCACACAGCTCCCAGCCAATATCAGGTGGGACAACCTCTGCCAAGACCCGCCCTCGCCACTGAGAGGGCCAATAGTAACACCCGGGGTAACGATGACACCATTTTGTCCTATCACCATCTCTGTTGTCATCCAACCTCATGAAACCCAAAGCTCTCATTGGTCACGTCTGTTCTCCATCAGTCAATTATTGTATGACCTCATAGCTTACCCATAATACTATTTTCATCAGTCCGCACACTGTTACTATTGGTTGAAGCTGTCTGTGTTGCACTCTGAACCCCTTCTCCCTCCTACAATCACATTACAACAAACTGTACACCTATACCCCTGCATCTCTCCATCACCCTTGCCTATCCATCTCATCCTTACTCCACCACACTCACCCCATCCCTGATCATTCAAACACTGGATAGTTTGGTCTCACTGGCATTAAATCATCCATCTTTCATGGAAAATAAATTTCGTATCACCATCCATTCTTTTCACTTCACTCTTCCTTTCCTTGACTTCATCTTTCATTCAACCATGTATCCACTTACTCATTCATTTGTTTTTCCATCCAGGGCTCCTACCATCTCACCTGAATGACCTTTGAACCTTGTCTCCATGGGATCGGACCCCCTCTCTCTCTAACCCCTCTTACTGCCCCTCTCTCTGTTCATATAGATACCAGCTTCCTGAGACCTTTGACCCCCACCGAGCTTCGCTCTCCTATAGGCTCTGCCATTGCCACGGCAGCCAGGAACACAACGTTGCCTCGTGGTCGCGTCTCTCTCTACTCCACCCCTAATGGCATCAGACCTCTCTCTCTACCCAGGAACAACAACACCAACTCCTCCCTCCCCTCCGTCACACAAGGGGGTAATGGAGCAATGTTTTCCTCTTCCTCCTCCTTCCCGTCTACTTCTTATATTCCTCTCTCTCTCTCTCTGTCTCTGTCTCTGTCTCTCTCTCTCTCTCTCTCTCTCTCTCTCTCTCTCTCTCTCTCTCTCTCTCTCTCTCTCTCTCTCTCTCCTCACAAATCATTCTGGGTGTCATGGGGTCTTGGTCCAGAGTGTGGGTCAGATAATGTGTAGGCTTAATAATTTCTGCCAAGGTTTTTGGATGAACATTTGCATTTGTGTGTGAGTCCAGATCGTGAGTACATCTCTCCAAAACTCCTTGTCTTTCCTCCCTCTCCCTCTCTCCCTCCCCTCATATGTCTGTAGTCTTACGCTCTGACACATCCACCCATACTCAGAGCCCTCCTCTTTGGGGTGCGTATCACGTCTGT
>NW_028157177.1:0-1000 GCF_964263955.1 Coregonus lavaretus | reverse complement strand
ACCAGACGATGTTGTAACATGAGATATGATGATTGTAAAAAATCATTAGGCCTATACCGTGCAGGGACTGCTTTTCAGATGTTGTTTTCATCATCCCCTGTGTACCGAGACTCCGGATAAGGGAAAAGCTCACATTTTCAATTAGGTTCTACAAGTTCTGCTGAAGAGGACAACTCCCACCTGAGTACAGCAGGAATCAATCTGACTCAAATCTGTGTAAAAAAAACAAAGGCAAATCCAAATGTCACTCCTGCAAACTACTATATGTTGATGACATGTCATTCCTTCTAACAATATTGCTTTGCTCAAATATAATGGTTCTGCCCTGCTGATAAATAAAAGGTCAGCCTGAAAAGAAAATGGGAGCGTTGGGAGATGAAGACCTAATTTTGTATGCCAGTCATCATCATCTCTGTAGACACAAATGAATCAAATCAAATCATGTGTAGACTTTACTGTGAAATGCTTACTTACGAGCCCTTTCCCAACAATACAGTTAAAATGTAAGAAAATTAGCAAATAGATTCAAATAAAATAGTAACACAATAAAATAACAATAACGAGGCTATATACAGGCTATATACAAGGAGTACTGGTATAGACTCAGTGTAGTGGGGTACGAGGTAGTTGGGGTGATTTATTGAGATAATATGTAATTGAGGTAATGAAAGGCCCATTTTGCATTTAGAATACCCCTAGGGGGAACATGGGTGGTAAGCTAGTAAGAAACTGGCATATTACAGGGCTTTACACAGCTGCAGAAGCATTAGTATCATCTCAAAACCTTGTGTTATCTGTTTCCACACTAATCATGCTAAACCACGGTAAAACTGAGATGGGCCTGTCCTATTGTGGAGACTAATAAGAGGGATTTTAATGTCTGCTCCCCATAATGTGACAGCCTGCTCTGAGCAAGTGGAGAATATACGGTAACAGATCATTTTCAACAGTGCAACTTCATGAATTTAAGTTAAAGCATTTTTTCCTACATACGGAAAGG
>NW_028157178.1:0-11326 GCF_964263955.1 Coregonus lavaretus | reverse complement strand
GGGAAGAGGTAAGAGGGGAAGAGAGGGAAGAGAGGAAGAGGGGAAGAGGTAAGAGGGGGGAGGGGAGTTTCATGTCACTCCTGCTGCTTTATGATGGATAAAACCCACTGCAGGTCATCCTAAAACACACAGAGAAACACACTCTCAAAACATGCACAACTACAAAAACGCATGTACATATGCAAGCACGTGTGCCCAGACAATGTATTGCATATTGCACTACCTCAAACTGTCAATCACTACAGTAATGCATACAGGAGTACTCTCTCACACTCAGGGCTCTACTCAAGCAAAATCTTCATCCTGAAGACTCTGGAAAAAAGACAAAATCATCTCTCTCCACCATGAGGATCAGACATACACTGAATGCACAAAACATTAAGAACACCTTCCTAATATTGAGTTTCACCTACTACCATACCGCTTTCAAAGGCACTTCAATCTTTTCTCTTTCCCATTCACCCTCTGAATGGCACACACACACAATCGATGTCTCAATTGTCTCAAGTCTTAAAAATCCTCTTTAACCTGTCTCTTCCCCTTCATCTACACTGATTGAAGTGGCATCAATAAAGGATAATAGCTTTCACCTGGATTCACCTGGTCAGTCTATGTCACAGAAAGAGCTGGTGCTCTTAATGTTTTGTACACTCAGTATTTATTAGGGGAGGCCTCTCCCGGGTCACTGGTGCGTATCCATGGGAATTATAGTGTGTGTGTACTCCTACTCACCTGTTTAAGCATTAACCCTCTTTGAAGGCCGGCTGAAACACAGTGGGAAGTAGAGAACTTAGATGTTCACACTGAACACACACACACGAACACACATACAAACACACATACGTGCATACACACACACACAAAAATATACGGTCTCTCTCTCTCTCTCTCTCTCTCTCTCTTCTCTCTCTCTCTCTCTTCTCTCTCTCTCTCTCTCTCTCTCTCTCTCTCTCTCTCTCTCTCTCTCTCTCTCTCTCTCTCTCTCTCTCTCTCTCTCTCTCTCTCTCTCTCTCTCTCTCTCTCTCTCACACACCCACCCGGCCCACTCCCCCACTCCCTACTCCCCCACTCCACCACCCGGCCCACTCCCCACTCCCCACTACCCACTTCCCCACTCCCCCACTCCCCACTCCAACCCCCCCCGGCCACTCCCCCACTCCCCCACTGCCCACTCCCCTCCCCACTCCCCCACTACCCCCTCCCACTCCCCCAATACCCACTCCCCACTACCCCCTCCTCCCACTCCCCCACTACCCACTCCCCACTCCCCCACTCCCCCTCCCACTCCCCCACTACCCACTCCAGCTCCCCCACTTCCCACTCCCACCTCCCACTCCCCCACTCCCCACTCCCCACTCCCCACTCCCTAAACCCACCACTTTCAGGCATGACTGCATGACTGCCCCACAAACACAAGGTTGAGTCCCAAATGGCCCCCTATTCAGGGCCCTTTGGTCAAAAGTAGTGCACTATATAGAGAATAGGGTGCCATTTGGGACGTACCCAGGGACACACCCCCTTACAGCAGCTCAGAATACATATACAATACCCTGCTTTCCCCTCTAGACAGCCTTCATCCATCCATCACTCTCTTTTCTTTCCTAATTTTTCATTCCCTTCACCATCCTCCCTCCCTCCCTCCCCGTCCTCCTCCCTCCCTCCCTCCCTCCCCCGTCCCTCCCTCCCTCCCTCCCTACTTCCTTCCTTCCTTCCTTCCTTCCTTCCTTCCTTCCTTCCTCCCTCCATTATCTATCCATCCATCCATCCATCCTCCCTCCCTCCCTCCCTCCCCCCTCCTTCCTTCCTTCCTTCCTTCCTTCCCTCCCTCCCTCCCTCCCTCCCTCCCTCCCTACCTCCATCAATCCATCCATCCTCCCTCCCTCCTCCTCCTTCCTTCCTTCCTTCCTTCCTTCCTTCCTTCCCTCCCTCCCTCCCTCCCTCCCTCCCTCCCTCCCTACCTCCATCAATCCATCCTCCCTCCCTCCTCCTTCCTTCCTTCCTTCCTTCCTTCCTTCCTTCCTTCCTTCCTTCCTTCCTTCCTTCCTTCCTTCCTTCCTTCCTTCCTTCCTTCCTTCCTTCCTTCCTTCCTCCATCCATCCATCCATCCATCCATCTTTCATTCAGTCCGTAGAGCGGCACAGAGGAGTTTAGTCAGCCGTTTAGCAGACAAAGAGTCCAATGATCTGTCTTATTCAGTGTGATCTGCCCTCTACCCCCATGATATCAGCACACAGATATGTGGCTGTGTCTAACAGACAGGCTGGCTTCCTATGATGGGGCAGGAACACACACACACACACACACACAGGAAATAGTAGCTGCTTTGTCTGTCTGTGGGTGTTATTAGTCATGGGGGGGGGGGGTTGAGTTTAATTGGTCGTGGTAACAGGGGGTTCCCCCGGAACACTGGAGTTCACTCATGACCTCATAACCCCCTGACATCTGCTCTGACCTTGTATGCATCCTAAATGGCACCCTATTCCCTTTATAGTGCACTACTTTTGACCTGAGCCCATAGGGCACTATGTAGGGAATAGGGTACCATTTGGGACGCAACCCTTGTCTCAGTCTGTCAGACGGTTAGGAAGGAAACAGAGTAGGAACACCTAGATGCTGATCCAAGGTCAGTTTCTACTTTTCCACTCTGATGGTTAAGGATAGGATTTGGAGGGGTATGCTGATCCTAGATCTGTGCCTAAAAAGGTCAAGTCTACCCACTAGTCTAGGAGTTGAGCTCTGATACAGTCCAGTTTGTGTACTGCACAGCTCAGACACTGTACATGTGAATGTACCAAGAGAGAGCTGATCTGGCAACTAACAAGTCACAGCCTGTAACTGTCAGGTCCATACAAATCATATCAAAATGAACATAATTGTGAGAATATGAATGTCAGCATCAGGTTTGATGACAGCAGTGACATTTCACACAACAAGCTGTTGATGCAGATGAATCATGAGAAATAAACTTCTGAACCCTCCCTCTCCCCCCCACTCTCTCCCTCTCCCCCCCGCTCTCTCCCTCTCCCCCCCAATCTCTCCCTCTCCCCCCCACTCCCTCCCTCTCTTACCTAAAGTAGCAGGCGTAGCAGTAAAATAAACTCCTGAGCTGGGTCAAAAGAAGCATCCAGTTTTCAGGCTTCACCTCATGTCTGCTTTTCCCATGAAAACCGGATGATTCCGGTTTTACCGACCCCGCTGAGGGTGCTCCCTCTCTCTTCTTCTCTCTAATTTTACATTTAAGTCATTTAGCAGACACTCTTATCCAGAGCGACTTACAGTTAGTGCATCATTAAAATTAAATTCAAACCTGCTAACTTCAATTCATACTTAAATTCAACTCTGCTAACATAAATTCAAATTCAACTCTGCTAATGTCACGATCGTCCAATGAGGGAGACCAAAGCGCAGCGCGTTGAGCGAACATGACTTTATTATATTAAAGGATTGAACACCAAAACAACAAACAATGACGATACGTGAAGTCCACAGTGACAAAGACTGATACGGAACAAAAACCCACAACCACAAGGTGAAAACACACAGTTTAAATATGGCTCCCAATCAGAGATAACGAGCCGACAGCTGACACTCGTTACCTCCGATTGGGAGTCATTTGAACAACCAAATACAACAACCTAGAAATAGACACAACAGAACTACCAACATAGAAATAAACACATAGAATGCACACACCCTGGCTCAACATAATGAGTCCCAGAGCCAGGGTGTGACAGTACCCCCCCTAAAGGCGCGGACTGCGACCGCGCCTCAATACGGGCTAAACAAGGGAGGGCTGGGCGGGCATACCTCCTCGGCGGTGGCTCTGGCTCCGGCCTTGATCCCCACCTCCTCTGCAACCCCCCAAAGTACCCCTGGTCCTGTCTAGCCCCGCTGGCCGGAGCCGGACTGACGACACGCGCCCCTGGCTTGGTGCGTGGAGGACGAACGGGCCTTACCAGGCTGACGACGCGCACCACTGCCTTGGCGCGGGGAGCAGGAATGGGCCGGACCGGGCTGACGAAGCGCACCCTTGACTTGGTGCGGAGAGCGGGACCGGGCCGGACAGGGCTGAAGAAACGCACCACAGACTTGGTGCGGGGAGCAGGAACGGGCCGGACAGGGCCGACGAAACGCACCCTAGGCTTGATGCGTGGAGCCGGAACGGGCCTCCCCAGGCTGACGACTCGCATCCCTGGCTTGGTGCGAGTAGCAGGAGTGGGCTGGATCAGGCTGACGGCTCGCACCCTTGGCTTGGTGCGAGTAGCAGGGACGAGCTGAACCAGGCTGACGACTCGCACCCTTGGCTTGGTGCGAGTAGCAGGAACGGGCTGGACCAGGCCGACGACTCGTACCCCTGGCTTGGTGCGAGTAGCAGGAACGGGCTGGACCAGGCTGACGACTCGCACCCTTGGCTTGGTGCGAGTGGCAGGAACAGGCCGGACCGGGCTGGCGACGCGCACCGTAGGTTTGGTGCGAGTGGCAGGAACAGGCCGGACCGGGCTGGCGACGCGCACCGTAGGTTTGGTGCGAGTGGCAGGAACAGGCCGGGTCGGGCTGGCGACGCGCACCGTAGGTTTGGTGCGAGTGGCAGGAACAGGCCGGGTCGGGCTGGCGACGCACACCGTAGGTTTAGTGCGTGGAGCAGGAACAGGCCGGGCTGGGCTGGCGACGCACACCCTAGGTTCTGTGCGTGGAGCAGGAACAGGCCGGGCTGGGCTGGCGACGCACACCGTAGGCTTGATGCGAGAAGCAGGAACAGGCCGGGCTGGGCTGGCGACGTACACCGTAGGCTTAGTACGTTGAGCAGGAACCGGCCGGGCTGGACTGGCGACGCACACCGTGGGCTTGGTGCGTGGAGTAGGAACAGGCCGGTCCGTACTGGGAACACACACCACTGGCCTTAACCGGGGTTCAGGAACGGGCCGGACCGGACTGGTAACACACCTCAGTCTCTCACGCCGTGCCTCAACTGCTTCCCTCCCTCTACTCGCCAATGGCTCCCGTAATCCGGTAGCCTTCTCTCCACGTCTCCCTGTGGCAGCCTCCTGCTGCCCAGCCGCCCAAGCCATGTGCCCCCCCCCAAAAACTTTTTGGGGTTGCCTCTCGTCCCTCCGACGATGGCCCTGCTGACGCCGTTGCTCCTCTCTCGCCAGGGCCTTGATCCTCCCCCAAGGTCCCTTGCCCCCGAGCATGTCCTCCCAGGACCACGATTTGCCCACCTGGGCCATCGCCAGCCTCTCGATCTCCTTACCCGGCGCTTCCTCCCATGTCCAGTCTCCTTGCTCCTGGACACGCTGCTTGGTCCTTTCTTGGTGGGTTTTTCTGTCACGATCGTCCAATGAGGGAGACCAAAGCGCAGCGCGTTGAGCGAACATGACTTTATTATATTAAAGGATTGAACACCAAAACAACAAACAATGACGATACGTGAAGTCCACAGTGACAAAGACTGATACGGAACAAAAACCCACAACCACAAGGTGAAAACACACAGTTTAAATATGGCTCCCAATCAGAGATAACGAGCCGACAGCTGACACTCGTTACCTCCGATTGGGAGTCATTTGAACAACCAAATACAACAACCTAGAAATAGACACAACAGAACTACCAACATAGAAATAAACACATAGAATGCACACACCCTGGCTCAACATAATGAGTCCCAGAGCCAGGGTGTGACAGCTAACATAAATTCATATTTAAATTAAACTCTGCTAACTTAATTTCATATTTAAATTCAACACTGCTAACTTAAATTCATATTTAAATTCAACCCTGCTAACTTAAAATCATATTTAAATTCAAACCTGCTAACTTAAAATTAATTATTATTATTAATTATTTATATTTAAATTCAACCCTTCTAACTTAAATTCATATTTAAATTCAACTCTGCTAATTAAAAAATTCATATTTAAATTCAACCCTGCTAACCCAAATCCATGTATAAATTCAAACATTACATTCCTCTTTGTGTCAACTTGTATTCTAATGCCAATCTGAACAAAAAGGGACTGGTCTGAGCATGTACATAATGTATACACGCGTGCGCATGCACAAACACACACGCACACACAAACAAGCACGCACAAATGCAAGCACATAGCCTCTCTTCATTTTCCGGAACTATCTTTGGAATGTGTGGTATTCCAACCTGTGACACAGAGAAGTCAAGGTATGTACAGTTGAAGTCGTAAGTTTACATACACTTAGTTTGAAGTCATTAAAACTAGTTTTTCAACCACTCCACAAATTTCTTGTTAATAAACTATAGTTTTGGCAAGTCGGTTAGGACATCTACTTTGTGAATGACACAAGTAATCTTTCCAACAATTGTTTACAGACAGATGATTTTACTTATAATTCACTGTATCACAATTCCAGTGGGTCAGAAGTTTACATACACTAAGTTGACGGTGCCTTTAAACAGCTTGGAGAATTCCAGAAAATGATGTCATGGCTTTAGAAGCTTCTGATAGGCTAATTGACATCATTTGAGTCAATTGGAGGTGTACCTGTGGATGTATTTCAAACTCAGTGCCACTTTGCTTGACATCATGGGAAAATCTAAAGAAATCAGCCAAGACCTCAGAAAAAAAATTGTAGACCTCCACATGTCTGGTTCATCCTTGGGAGCAATATCCAAACGCCTGAAGGTACCATGTTCATCTGTACAAACAATAGTACGCAAGTATAAACACCATGGGACCACGCAGCTGTCATACCACTCAGGAAGGAGACACGTTCTGTGTCCGAGAGATGAACGTACTTTGGTGCGAAAAGTGCAAATCAATCCCAGAACAACAGCAAAGGACCTTGTGAAGATGCTGGAGGAAACAGGTACAAAAGTATCTATATCCACAGTCCTATATCGACAGAACCTGAAAGGCCTCTCATGCAATGAAGAAGCCACTGCTCCAAAACCGCCATAAAAAAGCCAGACTACGGTTTGCAACTGCACATGGGGACAAAGATCATACTTTTTGGAGAAATGTCCTCTGGTCTGATGAAACAAAAATAGAACTGTTCGGCCATAATGACCATTGTGATGTTTGGAGGAAAAAGGGGGATGCTTGCAAGCCGAAGAACACCATCCCAACCGTGAAGCACGGGGGTGGCAGCATCATGCTGTGGGGGTGCTTTGCTGCAGGAGGGACTGGTGCACTTCACAAAACAGATGGCATCATGAGGAAGGAAAATAATGTGGATATATTGAAGCAACATCTCAAGACATCAGTCAGGAAGTTAAAGCTTGGTCGCAAATGGTCTTCCAAATGGACAATGACCCCAAGCATACTTCCAAAGTTGTGGCAAAATGGCTTAAGGACAACAAAGTCAAGGTATTGGAGTGGCCATCACAAAGCCCTGACCTCAATCCTATAGAACATTTGTGGGCAGAACTGAAAAAGCGTGTGCGAGCAAGGAGACCTACAAACCTGACTCAGTTACACCAGCTGTCAGGAGGAATGGGCCAAAATTCACCCACCTTATTGTGGGAAGCTTGTGGAAGGCTACCCGAAACGTTTACCCAAGTTAAACAATTTAAAGGCAATGCTACCAAATACAAATGGAGTGTATGTAAACTTCTGACCCACTGGGAATGTGATGAAATAAATAAAAGCTGAAACAAATAATTCTCTCTACTATTATTCTGACATTTCACATTCTTAAAATAAAGTGGTGATCCTAACTGACCTAAGACAGGGAATTTTTACTAGGATTAAATGTCAGGAATTGTGAAAAACTACGTTTAAATTTATTTGGCTAAGCTTGGCTTGGCTTGGATGGCTGGGGTCCCTGATGATCTTGTTGGCCTTCCTGTGACACCAGCTTGGCGTCGGGTAAGTTTGGCTTTATACATAGCTTGGGCTTTGTCGAGTAAGGCTTAAACTATGTATTTAGATTGTAGTTAGGTATTGTAGGTAGGTATCGTGGGTTGCTGTAGGTAGTTATTGTATGTAATTATTGTAGGTTAGTATTGTATTCGGCGGTGCCGGGTGTAGCACGAAGCTAGCTAGCTAGCTAACTCACCACCTGGACTAGCTGGCGAGTAGCTATTAGCAACGGTATAGTTGTTTCACGCCTGAGAGTGCCTGTAATTACGCCAGCTGGCTGCCTACAATGATTACATACAATAATTACCTACCATTCAGCTGTTTTCTAACCTCATTGTCTGAACCGTTAACGTTAGGTAGCAAGTGGCTACTGTGCTTGAAAATTTGCAAGCTTGTTGCAACCTGGGTAGCTACTTGTAAACAATAGCTGGAACGACCGAGCGAACAGACGCGAACTGGCTGAGTCAATTCAGTGGCTAGCTTTGCACTTGGCTAGCTAACAGTAGCTGCTAGGGGTAAGTCATAACCTACACTTGTGTTTTGTTTTTTACATATTGATAGCCCGAGTCGCTCAAGGAATTCGGGACATGGGTGACTAGTTAACGTTAATTTGGCTCTCTCTGTGTGTTCGTGCCGTGAAAGGAGGGGTTCTTCTTTGTCTGAAAGCAATGGCTAGCTAGTTTGCTAACTATTCTAGCTAACTAACTGGCTGAATAAGTTGACGACGGACTCGCTCAAGCTGTCGGGACTAACCCACAACGTTAGACACGGACACGAACGATCTGCTTGCATGTTGATACACTGGTGGTTGTTGTGGCTGAGTATTGGCGCTAAACCCTGCTGTTGGAGACCGGCATGCTAGCTGGCTGTGGCGTCTTATGACGAGGTGCCCGGACGTTTTTCACGGAATAATACTGCACCTAGTTAGCTAGCTGAATAAACTAGGTTAGTCTATTCCTAGAAAACATTGAACCGCTGTAGTTTACAACAATTATAGTTTCTGAGGTGGAAGTTGGGAGAGTTATATTTGGGAGTTGTGGTGAGGGAGGCCCCGCTCTCTCCTTTCCCAGATGTTTAGTTCATTTTATTCCGATCTCCTCTGCATTATTGTAGCCATCTGCTGCAGCCTGTCAACTATGCCTCTGCCTATCCCTGTTCTCTCCTCTCCGCACAGGCTACACAAACGCCTCACACCGCGTGGCTGCTGCCTCTCTAACCTGGTGGTCCCTGCACGCACGACCCACGTGGAGTTCCAGGTCTCAGGCAGCCTCTGGAACTGCCGTTCTGCTGCCAACAAGGCAGACTTCATCCCAGCCTATGCTACCCTCCAGTCCCTCGACTTCTTGGCGCTGACGGAAACATGGATTACCACTGAAAACACTGCTACTCCTGCTGCTCTCTCCTCGTCTGACCATGTGTTCTCGCATACCCCGAGAGCATCTGGTCAGCGGGGTGGTGGCACAGGAATCCTCATCTCTCCCAAGTGGACATTCTCAATTTTTCCCCTGACCCATCTGTCTATCTCCTCATTTGAATTCCATGCTGTCACAGTCACTAGCCCATTTAAGCTTAATATCCTTGTCATCTATCGCCCTCCAGGTTCCCTTGGAGAGTTCATCAATGAGCTTGACGCCTTGATAAGTTCCTTTCCTGAGGATGGCTCACCCCTCACAGTTCTGGGGGATTTCAACCTCCCTACGTCTACATTTGACTCATTTCTCTCTGCCTCCTTCTTTCCACTCCTCTCCTCTTTTGACCTCACCCTCTCACCGTCCCCCCCTACTCACAAGGCAGGCAATACGCTTGACCTCATATTTACTAGATGCTGTTCTTCTACTAATCTCACTGCAACTCCCCTCCAAGTCTCCGACCACTACTTTGTATCCTTTTCTCTCTCCCTCTCCTCCAACACTACTCACTCTGCCCCTACACAGATGGTAATGCGCCGTCGCAACCTTCGCTCTCTCTCTCCCGCTACTCTCTCCTCTTCCATCCTATCATCTCTTCCCTCTGCTCAATCCTTCTCCCTCCAATCTCCTGATTCTGCCTCCTCAACCCTCCTCTCCTCCCTTTCTGCATCCTTTGACTCTCTATGTCCCCTATCCTCCCGGCCGGCCCGGTCCTCCCCTCCAGCTCCGTGGCTTGATGACTCATTGCGAGCTCACAGAACAGAGCTCCGGGCAGCTGAGCGGAAATGGAAGAAAACTAGACTCCCTGCAGACCTGGCATCTTTTCACTCCCTCCTCTCTACATTTTCTTAATCTGTTTCTGCTGCTAAGGCCACTTTCTACCACTCTAAATTCCAAGCATCCGCCTCTAACCCTAGGAAGCTCTTTGCCACATTCTCCTCCCTGCTGAATCCCCCCCACCCCCCCTCCCTCTCTGTGGATGACTTCGTCAACCATTTTGAAAAGAAGGTTGACGACATCCGATCCTCGTTTGTTAAGTCAAATGACACTGCTGGTCCTGCTCACACTGCCCTACCCTATGCTTTGACTTCTTTCTCCCCTCTCTCTCCAGATAAAATCTTGCGACTTGTGACGGCAGGCCGCCCAACAACCTGCCCGCTTGACCCTATCCCCTCCTCTCTTCTCCAGACCATCTCCGGTGACCTTCTCCCTTACCTCACTTCGCTGATCAACTCATCCTTGACCGCTGGCTATGTCCCTTCCAGCTTCAAGAGAGCGAGAGTTGAACCCCTTCTCAAAAAACCAACACTCGATCCCTCCGATGTCAACAACTACAGACCAGTATCCCTTCTTTCTTTTCTCTCCAAAACTATTGAGCGTGCCGTCTTTAGCCAACTCTCTTGCTATCTCTCTCAGAATGACCTTCTTGATCCAAATCAGTCAGGTTTCAAGACTGGTCATTCAACTGAGACTGCTCTTCTCTGTGTCACAGAGGCTCTCCGCACTGCTAAAGCTAACTCTCTCTCCTCTGCTCTTGTCCTTCTAGACCTGTCTGCTGCCTTTGATACTGTGAACCATCAGATCCTCCTCTCCACCCTCTCAGAGCTGGGCATCTCCGGCGCGGCTCACTCTTGGATTGCGTCCTACCTGACCGGTCGCTCCTACCAAGTGGCGTGGCGAGAAGCTGTCTCCGCACCACGTGCTCTCACCACTGGTGTCCCCCAGGGCTCAGTTCTAGGCCCTCTCCTATTCTTGCTATACACCAAGTCACTTGGCTCTGTCATATCCTCACATGGCCTCTCCTATCATTGCTACGCTGACGACACACAAGTAATCTTCTCCTTTCCCCCTTCTGATAACCAGGTGGCGAATCGCATCTCTGCATGTCTGGCAGACATATCAGTATGGATGACGGATCACCACCTCAAGCTGAACCTCGGCAAGACGGAGCTGCTCTTCCTCCCGGGGAAGGACTGCCCGTTCCATGATCTTGCCATCACGGTTGACAACTCCGTTGTGTCCTCCTCCCAGAGTGCGAAGAGCCTTGGCGTGACATACTCACGCAGGGGGGGGGGGGGG